>NC_085915.1:765000-1065000 GCF_035658355.1 Kwoniella shivajii
GGTGATACCTTGATAAGATCGTGACACTAAAACACTTGATTTACCTACATTCAAAGCCTTGCCACTCAGACCTAGATCGGCCAAATCATATAAGACACTCAATAACTCTGCAACAAGCAGGAGTAGAACCAGTATTTCGGGTCTCAGTGAGGATTTCAACTCCAATATCACCGCCAATCACCAGTCATACAAATCGCGAAGCGGTAATATGGCCTCGCTCGAGAAGACAAAATCCCCCAAGGCTGAATCATCATTATTCCCCTTCGTTGATTCAGGGTTAGATCGAGCAATCAAGGAAGGAATACTCATGTGGACAACAGCAAAGAGCGATCTCTCGTTCAATTCCGCGTCAACCTTCTTCGGCTGTAGCAAAGGAGGTCAGCATTGAACCATTGATACCTTTTTCAGATTCTACCCCTCCATCAACTTTTCGAAAAGGTTCTCTGAACGCTTTACCTAGTATTCAAGGCGTGTTCCACTCGCGCGGAAATGAGATTGGGATAACCATGAATCGGCCAAGGCAAAGATACATTGATATCATCCATGATGAACCCCTCGAAAAGGCATGACAATCATAGCATGCATCCCTTGACGAGCAGGAGAAAGAAGACGACTGCCATTGAGACTGCGGTCAGCCTGCGGAAGTGATCGTCAATTATCAGTCGAAAACGTCTAGCGCCACGTCAAAGAAACCCAAGACACTCTCAGCAGACCATTGCGCTCCCGCCCAATGATTCGTAAACCCCACGTACAATGCATATATCTTTCACCGTTGACTCGCATACCTATCTGAATCGACCTTGTGTTTCCCGCAAACCATATTCATCATCACGATCGCAGCGTTCACCTCACATGTCTCATCTTTACCGTCTCACTCACATTCCCCGGTGGGTCTTCTTCAGCTGAATATTCGGCGGCCGAGGAGAGGTCAGCGCCGGACTGTTGGCTTGGACAAGAGGACGACAATTCGGACGATGTCGAGCTGCAAGCTTTGGACGTGCTCGAGACGTCAAGTGGACATCTGCTCCGAAACGGATTCGTACACGTCACTGTTCAACCTAAAATCTCCAAATGTGTAAACCACCGCTGACGCAATCAGGGCACTCAACACGATCCAAACGCGTTCTAGATCGACCACATATTCCAATCAAGCTACTCCGACATGGACATTAGGGGTATCTCGCAGATGTCAGACAGCACTTCACCCCGTATTAGAGAATGGCGAGAATATTGAAAGCGAATGGCATTCCAAGTTCAGCTCAAGCGTCTGTTGTCAGAACAAAAGCAGACAGGAAGATCTGCGTCAATATCGAGAAGACCTCCTTTCCCAGCGCCGCCTCCTCCACCCAAAAGTAGATTACCTCCTTTACCGATACAACAGATACCAACGCGGTCATAAACAAGCAAGAACAAGGAGCAGTTTACCTATGGAGAGAATATAATTGCCGGAATAAAACTATATCATGTTGATTCGGTATAACCCTTGAGCTGGGAAACAATGAGATATCGGTGAGATCCGAGTTGGGCTCTCTGTCCACTCATCATCAAATGGAGAATCACAAAAGAAACGCCTACCAATACCACCTGGACCTGCATCTTCACTTGAGAACTTAATCACAAACACCCCGCAAAGCATCCTCATGAAGTCTTCATCTCTCCAACTACGCTCACAACCTCAGGCGTCAGTGCAGTATCAAGTTGGAAATAGTGTAGTAGTTGAATTGTGGATATGGAGGAAGGACAAGCTTCGGTATCGTCATCCAAGTGGAAGATTGTGCCAAGGCTTCGATGATTGTGTTACATTTGTGCGCACTTATGCGCCGCTTGAACGTCGGCGCAGTTGATGTAAAACAGGTATGAGAACGTTCTTTTAGAGAGCTATTGATGTAATTGTAGTATCCTCTTGAATCGGAACGTTTTTGGTTTACATGCAATCACTCGTTGCCGAGTGGAATGATAGGGAAAGGTGTTCAAAAAAGGTCTACCCTACTGTGCCGTATTTCCGTGCCGCGATTTACCGCTGCGACTCGCGTTTTCAAAGGTTTAGGTTGATCTGAACCGATATGCCGGTAAGCTTCTTTTCGGGTGAGTATCGCGTTCAAATTAGGCAGTACGCGCGAGTCGGCTTACAGTGAGCCGAACGAATGTTCGCGAGTCAAATGTATGATCCGAATATTCCGTTCGGTCTACCGCAAGCCTCGCAAACTATTTGTCAGTGCTTTGGATATCTGAGCTGATAGCGTGGAAAGGCTGTCCACACATTTACCACCAAGTGGTCTCTGGGTGAATCTTGCAACTTACGTCGAGTTTTCTGCACCAGATTTGATCATTTGAACGAAAGTTGGTTAATAAATTACTGCAACATGGACGTGAAAACAGTAGTACAACAGGAATCTCTCCTCAAGTATAATTGTGAATTGGGCGAAGGGTCACTATGGGTTAGTATCCAATCTGTGTCTGTCACAGTTAAGCTGAACGTTAGTCGTTGGTCATCAGGATGCTATTCGACAACGATTGTATTTTGTAGATATTATAGGATGTAGAATATTCACTTACGAGCCATCTACTGGGATACACGGATATCAATCATTAGATAGGAACGTTACTGCTTTAGCTCTGCTCGAGGATGACTCCGGAGTGAGTTGCAGTGGATTTGAGGCGATGATGATACTGTAAATAATGACAAATGTACAGCTTTTGGCGGCTTTACAAGATGGTCTTGCATTCATCAGCTTCGATCAATTACCCTTTCCTCCTACCAATTCCCCCTCCACCTACAAACGTCTACAAACGAATCTCAAACATTTAGAAGGGTTCAATCGGTTCAACGAATGCTGTGTGGATCCAACAGGAAAACGATGGATTGTTGGAACGATGATGCATGAAGAGAATTTCCCAGCATCAGCTGGAGGAGGTCTATATTCTGTCACCCAAACTGATGACGGAAGTCTGTCTGCCGATCTCTTATTGGATAATCTTACTGTATCTAACGGCATGGGATGGACCAAAGATAACAACACCCTGTAAGTAGCTAACTTTTATCCTCCTACTCCCGCTTGATTTAAGATTGATCAGGAGCAATGAAACCAGGTACTTCACCAACAGTTTGAGGAAGGAGATTGGTAAATACGATTATAATATAGTGAGTGTTTTTTTACTTACCGAATAGCTGACGATTTGGAGTAGGAATCCGGTAAAGTCAGCAACAAAGTCATATTCAGCAATGTGGACGATGAATATCTGGGTGTACCAGATGGTTTGTGTCAAGATGATCAATATCACATCTGGTCAGCAAGATGGGGATCAAGTAAAGTCATTCGATTCACACCAGAAGGTAAAATTGACTTGATCGTACATCTACCACAAGGTCTAAATATAACTTCTTGTATATGGGGTGGTGAGTTTTCCTGGACAAACTCGAACAAAAGTGTTACGATTTCTGATAATACCATCTCTCATAGGGCCCAACTTGGATGAGCTATACGTAACATCCGCAAAAACGGGAACTACAGATGAACAAATCAAAAATCATCCACTCAATGGAGACTTGTTTGTCGTTAGGGGATTAGGTTTCAAGGGAAAAGAACGAACTCGATTCAAAGGCAGATTCTGATCTCTGGGTTTCCTGTCATCTCCTCTCCTTTGATGGCTTTTACCCAATTTACATTTGATCGTGCATTTGTTTAAGCATATTCGATCTTACTCTCTTGGAAAATCACCAAATACGATGCGATGCTTCACAGTTCACCCCAAAAACCTGGTATATATGTATTTATCGGCTTTGAGGTCCCCGAGTACGTTGCCGAGCATGTACAGGACATGTCGGTCGTGGTGCATTCCTTACGCCTCCAAGCGTTCTAAGGATCGCAATGGAGCTTTTAGCCTTTTCAAAATTCTGTAAAATTGAAGTCATCCCAGTTGGAAGTTAAGCGACTTATTGTATACATTGCCTTCATCTGCCAGTCATTTACCATGTAGCAAAAGTCAAGGGGAACCTGCACTATCACCTTATCGGCGTAGGAGTCGATTGAGCAAAACTGCTTTCAGCTCGGCAGAATCCTTACAACGCACCAGAAGATACTTCATAAAACCAAGATAACACACATACATATGACATGGTCAAGTCCTTTTATGCATACTGAGCTATGAGCTGTTTAATATCTACCTTGTTCCCGTTCGACTGGAGCATTGCCTGAATTACCGCAACGTCCCATACAGTGTTTATGGGTTTACCAAGATCCTCCTTTGGGTCCACCGGGCGTCCTGCTTTCGTAGCTTGAACTGCTCTGGCAAAATAGGCAAGCTCGACTTCCACTCCCTTCTTACGACTTGTCTCTTTGATCGCTTCTACTTGACTACCGATAGCAGGGATTACTTCCAACGTACGAGTCCCCTCACTGTTTACTAATGTCAATTTTCCATTGAGACATGTGACGTTCAGGACTTGAAGACTCTGAGGAGGTCGAGGCTCGATGTTGGGTAAAGCCCAAGTGAACGTGATGGTACCGGCGGGAGTAGATTTCCCGGACTCAGGAAGCTTGACAGAGTGTTGACGAGCTATATCAAGCTTGCTGGAAGAACCGCTTGGCTCTTTAGTAGCTGCCGAATCCGGAAGCACAAGAGCAACGATAGTGTCGTGTGGTGGGGTGTGTTTTCGGTGTAAAGAAGCCGAAGCAATGACCGCAGCCGGAGGATTGGGGAGGACATTTCGAAGCATAGCAATTGAATGAACACCACCATCAAGGCAGAAACCTATTGTCCCATGCCGCAAGCTCATGAGCAAGAGCGAGTGGTAAATATCCAAGACTGACTCACCTCCTTGATAATCAGGAATATTCCTCCATGATGTTGCTTGCCACTTGTCTCCGTCAGGGCAGTAATTTTGGTTTTGGAGGTCCCAGAAGAGAACAGGACCTAACGCGGGGTCTGCAAGGACTTCAGCTGCTCTTTTATGAATTGGTTCATGGTCGTAATCTGTATCAGATATCAGCAAACCAAACTCCCTGACATGACTGAAAAAGGTACAAGGCTCAACTCACCTTCTGCAACCCGCCAGACCAAATGCTTCGGTTTCCATTTTTCATCAAATTCCTTCACAAGAGCAAGACCAGCTTTTATATCCCGTTCGATAGGTTTCTCGCTCAAGACATGTTTTCCTGCGGCCCAAAATCGTTTGATCAAAGGAGGTTGATGAGCGAATGGTAAAACGACGACTACCGCTTCGATGTCAATATCATTCAGAATTTCCTCGATACCTGCTTCTCCAATGACGACTTGAGGCTCAGGATGACCGGCGGCTTTGAATTGACCAGCAAATCTTTCAGCGGCGGTTTGGTCCAGAGACCAGATGATCTTTACTTCGATGTGTTTTTGCGAATCTCGGAGAAGAGAAGGTACGTAGTCGGACTCTGCATAAATGCCGGTTCCTAGTAATGCGATTTTGATGTTGGCTTCAGACATGGCGAGGTTCGATTATGCTTTTCTACTCAGTCGAATAGTCTAACGTTCAAAGATTTCTCTCGAGCTCAATAAGCAAGAAAATGACCTAACTGCAGTGACTGTTATTGACGATAAATCGTACCTAAAGAACTATCGACCAGATTTGAGCCGAAACAGAAATGCCGTCATACGAAAACTCGGTTCGGACTTTCGGTTCGGGCATACGATGGGATACTCTGTTCGAATAACACACAGCTCAGAGGGAACGTGACTCTGAAATGTTACCGTTGAGAGGCATCCGAAACCCTGAGCATTGACAGATCTTCGGTTCCGGTCGGATTCATAAGCGAAAGCATGCTCGAAGGAGAATGTGAACACTCGGTCGCAGAATTTACAGCTTCTTCAGAAATATCTCGATATTCAAGCTCAGATACAAGGACAAACACGAAACGCACATAGCACTCACATATTGGACATCATGGCAGTCAGGACATTTGGCAGCTACGACGGCGGAGATGTTCTGGCCGTTGACATACAATCCCCTGACGGCACGACCACTGCGACCATCATCACATTCGGTGCCGCCATTCATGACCTTTCCGTACCCACTTCAACAAGTCCTCGAAGCGTCATCCTCGGATTTGACGAGCTTAGCGGCTACGTTGCCAACAAACAGTGGCATCATGGAGCGGTAGCTGGTCGTGTCGCCAATAGAATTGCGAATGGTAAATTCGAGCTCGGCTCTGTGGGGTATACCATCGAGACCAATGAGCCAACAGGACACACTTGTCACGGTGGAAATAGCGGACTAGGACATAGAAATTGGACTTTGGAGGATCACGATCAAAATTCTGTCACTTTAGGATACAAATCACCAGATGGAGATCAAGGATTTCCAGGAAATCTCCAAGTTTCTATCACTTACTCTATTCCTTCAACCGGACAATTTAGATTAGAATACAAAGCGCAAACCGACAAAAAGACTCCCGTCAGTCTCACCAATCACTCCTTCTTCAATGTAGATGGAGCTCGAGGATCTTCTGTTCATGACAACCTTCAGCAAAAACTCACCATCGATGCCGATCATTACACTGCTGTTGATCAGGACCTAATCCCTACAGGTGAACTTGCAGAAGTTGCAGGAACGCCGTTCGACTTCCGTAAGTCTCGCCCAATCGAGTTCCCTGATTCGAAGACCGGCCATCCTTTCCATTACGACCTAAACTACGTTCTCAGAGGACCTTCGACCTCCGGCCAATTAAAACGAGGAGCGGAGATTATCTCCTCCAGTGGCGATTTATCGATGGAATGTTGGACTGACCAGCCCGGAATTCAATTCTTCGACGGAGCTCCTATGGATCTCAAGAACCCTGGGCTAGGAGGTGCGGTGAATGGCTACCGAGCTGGATTGTGTCTGGAGACCCAACTGTGGCCAGATTGGATACATCATCCAAAGTTCCAACAGAGCATACTCTCCCCTGGCGATACATATGCTCATATAACGGAATACCGATTCAAGTCGGCGTAGTAGCCTAGACGGGTCACTGCTATAAAGCACTCATAGATTGATAGTACATGTATTGTTATCATGATTTCGTTCTTAAACCTATTCTGGATCCTGGCAAGCAGAGGACCAATCACCGCAGCGATAGATGTGAATGATCAAACTGATTTGTAAAAGCTGTTTGCTCTCTGCGACTCGGAAAGCGGACAGCTTTCAGGCATCATTGCGATAGTCCATCAACCGATTATCACCGATGATGACCATGCGCCGATGGTGTGGCTTGCAAAGATGGATTGCATTTGAATCCCGCTAGCAAAGCGTTAACAGAACAATATAACAGAACAATCGTATTGTTCTGATATTGTGCTCGACGGCATAGTAATATATACCCACATGCCTGGCTCATTACTTCCTGTCTTTGCTCATTATGTGCTTCCTCATTCGGCCCTATTTTGATTTGGCGATCATGTCGTCAGGGTGTTGCTCAGAATGAGTATGTTAGGCATCGACACACTTCACTGATGTCAAACCAACAAACGGAACGAAGGAGTGCGGCGTCGCATACATTTTGAGCTATAATGATTTAAAGAATACCCAAATCTATCAAATCTAAGCGCCATTCTTTTCTAAAAGGAGTTGAGCTGTGTCGCTGAACTCTGGGTGGTTCTCTTGGTAGACGTCGTAGAATGGCTCGTACTCTACAACGAGGGATCAGTCTGAGTATTTGGATCGGTAAGAGAATTGCTCTCACCTGAAGAGGGGTTTACAACTCTTTTGGCTGGGAAAGATCTAGCCAAGGCAGACAACGTCTCGACTTCATCCTTGGTGAGATCAACAGCTACAGGAAGCGGAGAGTCAGTCCTCAATCCCAATAGTTCAACTCGCTAATACAGTGAGCTTACGTTTGATGTTGGCTTCAATTTCATTCTCAAAGACACTCTTAGGCAGAGGCTGAATGCCTCTGGCGAGGAGCCAACTGATCAAAACGACAGCTCCGTGAACGCCATATTTTTTACCGATCTCAAGGACCGCTGGATGTTGTCGCAGATGCTGACCCGCCAAACCACCCAAGGGGGAAAAGGCTTGAGGCACTATTTCGTTACGTTGAAGCCATTCGACAAATTCGAATTGAGGGTTTTGGATGGAAAGTTCAATTTGATCTACGAAGACTGGGCATCAGTGTGGTGTCGACTTAATTTCTACACATATACTCACTGGTAACAGGCTTGATCTTAGCAGCAGCTATGAGTTTCTTGAGTTTGTAGATGTTGAAATTGGAAACACCAATAGATCGTACTAAACCCTTCTCAACCAGCTGAATCGAACTATCAGCGCTGCTCAGTCATTTGGTCAGGCGGTGTGACTGACCTTTTCCATTGCTGCCCATGTGGAGAGGAAGTCCTCTGAGAGAGGGATATCAATGACTAGTTTGCCATCGACCATAGGGGTATGCTCTTTCTGGGGTAAGACTCCCTCAGGAGCAACTGTTTTCCAAGCGACCTGTAATGGACACACCGATTGGTCAGGAAAGTCTCGAGCTATAATCATACTGTACGATTACTCACAGGGTAGTGGAGCAAGTACATATCAAGGTAATCGGTACCAAGTTTCTTCAGACTGTCGCGTACCGCAAGCTCGACGTGCTCTGGCTTGTGATGAAGTTCGAACAACTTGGAGGTGATCCAAATTTGATCCCTAGGTACGCCCGAAGCTTTGATACCTTCGCCGACTTCGGCTTCATTTCCATAACCCCATGCGCAACTGTTGAATACAAGTCAGCGGGCTGCCATGCAATATTCACGCTCTTGGACATACTCGATGTGTTTGTAACCGCTCTATTCGAGATCATACGTTAGTGAGAATAAAAGCCTATTTCCAATGTTACATGGACTTACTTCAATGGCATGCTTGACTGCTCGCTCGACCTCTCCAGGACTGCAGGGTATGTCAGAAGCAAATCCGTTTATACATCCAAGCTTGACTTACGCGGACATCCACTACATCGAGCTTGATTCAGCTCATCTCATAATACAGACTGAGGAAAGCACTCACAGTACCAAGAGCGATAGAAGGGAGCTCTAGTCCATTGTTTAGCTTGTATGTAGTTTGTACGGGCATGTTGGCTTGTGTCTTGTTTCGAATGCTGTCGGTGAGAATGAAAGCTAGAGAAATCACACAAGCATGAATTTAAATAATTGATCAAGCAAAAGTTGGTGCTCACTTACATCTTCGGGTTGATCGGATGGAGTGGAGGTTCAGTGGTAACAAACATTCGGCAACCGGTTCACATTGAACCGAAGGTACCTGGAAGCCGAACCGGATCGGAAGACGCAATCGTGGACGACCAATTGCATTCAATGGAATTTGTCTTCCTCTGTTTCCTCTGTTAGGAAGAGGAATTTCCTTGAGTGCATAACTTTGTCTTGACAATCGAAAGTCTCAATTCACAGCATCGCGCTAGTAACGATAACTCAATCCTCAGACGATATTTAACATGCCCTGCGAAGGTTGTACTTGTGGATTGCGTGAAGATGGCGGAGAGGAGGGGGATATTCTGGAACAGACTAATCTCGGTGTGAGGTCCTTTACCGCGCCTGCAGAGGAACGTGGGGAGCCCGAAGGAATCGAGCCTGCGGTACCTTTGCGATCTAAGCAATGGTGGAACAACCCTTCTGATGGTGAGATTGGATTCCCAAGTGTGTGAACACTGATAGATGGAGGCTGATATCGCTTGTAAGACATGTGCGGAGCTTACGTGGAAAGATATCTGAATGGAGGTCTCACAAGTGAGTATTCGATATAGAGCAGCTTATTGGGTCTTCAATACATACTGAGCTGACAATGTCTAGTGAATGAAATTGCGAACAAACACAAACCCATAATTGGTATCGCTCAAACTGGCTCGGATTTGGCGCCTTGCAACTCCGGTCATGTACAGCTCGCTAAGCGTGTCCGAGATGGAATCATTGCTGCTGGAGGTACTCCTTTTGAATTCCCTTGTCATCCTATTCAGGAAACTACCAAACGTCCAACCGCCAGTCTTGACCGGAATTTCGCGTACTTGTCGCTTGTCGAGGTACTTTTCGGCTACCCTATGGATGGAGTGGTTCTTCTTACCGGTTGTGACAAAACGTAAGCTTGCTAGAAGTATAGAATCAATCAGCACGCTGATACTCGATACTTGCCACAGTACGCCAGCCATGCTGATGGCCGCCGCTACCGTCAACATTCCTGCTATTTGTATGAACGTGGGACCTATGTTAAATGGTAGGTCCCTTGTCGAGGCAATAAAGCTTTATTAAATGTTTCGTATAGGATACGCTGGTCAACGCCTTGTGGGTTCGGGTACCGTCTTATGGGACGCACGAGCTGCTCTTGCAGCAGGCAAGATCGATCAACTGCAACTGATGCAAACGGTGGCAACTTCAGCGCCCAGGTGAGACCAACGATCGTCGAGAGATTCGAAGCTGATCGTCAATTTGTAGTTTGGGACATTGTAACACCATGGGAACGGCCAGTACGATGAATGCCTTGGCTGAAGCTCTTGGTATGGCACTTCCCGGTAGTGCTTCCATTCCTGCTCCTTATAGAGAAAGGGGTGCTTGTGCATATCAAACTGGACGTCGAATTGTCGATCTCGTGCGTGAGGATGTCAAACCCTCTGACATTTTGACGCGAGAAGCCTTCGAGAACGCCATTGCCTTGAATACTGCCATTGGGGGTTCCACCAATGCACCTATCCATTTGAACGCTATCGCCAAGCACATTGGAGTCCCCCTTTCGAATGAAGACTGGCAGGATGTCGGTTATAAACTCCCATTACTGGTCAACATCCAGCCTGCTGGAGAATACCTTTGTGAGGAATACCACCGAGCTGGGGGTTTACCAGGTGAGTCATCAGACCTACTTCAGAGCTTTTGCGTACTGATTCCCAAATTCAATTTTAGCCGTCACCGCTGAGCTCATCAAACATAATCTCTTACCTCATCCCGATGCTTTGACTGTTTCAGGCCGTTCGATCGGGGATAACTGCCGCGAAGATTTCAGCACCGATAAACGAGTCATCCGTCCCATTGATAGACCTGTCAAGACTTCAGCCGGATTTCTTCATCTTTCCGGCTCTCTATTCGACAGCGCCATCATGAAGACTTCTGTGATAAGTCAAGCGTTCCATGATCAGTATCTAAGCAACCCAGATGACCCAATGGCTTTTGAAGGTCCCGTGGCTGTATTTGACGGTCCAGAAGATTATCACCATCGTATAGAGTCAGAAGCTGATATTCAAGCTGGGACAATCTTGATCATGCGAGGAGCTGGTCCACAAGGATACCCAGGAGCAGCCGAAGTTGTCAACATGATACCCCCTGGTCGATTGATTAGACAAGGTGTAGAGCTGCCTTGTATTGGTGATGGTCGACAGTCGGGTACCTCTGGTAGTCCCTCAATCTTGAATGCTTGCCCGGAAGCGGCTACCGGCGGAAACCTCGGTATCTTGAAAGACGGTGATATCATTCGGATCGATTTGGCGCGTGGACGCGCGGACATCAAAGTCGATGCCAAAGAGTTAGAAGCCAGAAGAAAGGAAATGGGTCCATTCAAAGTTCCCAAATCCCAAACGCCATGGCAAGAATTGTTCAGAGAAAACGTTAGTGAGCTTTCAGAAGGCATGGTCATTCCTAAGGCAGTGAAGTATCAACGTTTGGCACAAACTGCCGGTATCCCTAGGCGTAATCATTAAGCTTTGTAGATGTTTCATGAGCAGTGGCCACAGGCATCCTCGCAAATATGCATTGTGTCATCCTTAATCTAATACGACGTACGTTAAGGCTCAGCAATTGAAATTGCTTACATCATACGCACTGTAAGCGTCTGGATCGCAGCCAAACATGTCATTTGAATGTGGCTAAACTCAAAAGACAGACTTGTTGGACCACCGGACCGAGGCTCATATCGAGTGTGGGAGTGTTAAGCTGCAGATTCAGAACTGTCTCGAAGAAAATGCACCCCAACGAACGGACCGCCGAGATTCCGTGTGAGGTGAAAAACAGTAGTGATATTGACGTTGCGCCATATCAAAGGCTGCCCGTCCGTGCATCCTGCAGAGCGTTCATACTCATACACTGGAGTATGCACGTATGAATAGAATGCTATCTTGTAGCAGAATTATACATTACCCTCTGTTTTTGAAATGTCAAATGAAATGGTAAAAATAGATGAGTCTTCGAGTATTCAAAAAGTCCTGCTTTTTATCTCAGACGGTTTTCAAGTATATCCTTGATGAAATATACCGAGAGACGTTACGCGATCAATGTCGTAAGTTGGAGAGGATATCTTGTTATACATGAGACTTTGATTCCTTGAAAGAGCAAGCTTTAGTACCGGTCTAGAACCCCCTTTTTCGAAGGATTTGCGTATGGAGCCTTGCTCGTGTGTGCAAGAAATGTGCGATTTGAGAGATGTCAAACAAGTGAGGTAGAATGCATTCAAGATCAATAACTCATATCTACAAGTACTAGCAGATCTTCCTTGCGAAACACCTCTTCCTGATGTCGAAATGTAGTCAAAGGAAACATGACAAATTGTTTGTACCGATAAAAATGGAGATATTTTGGAGGAAGGACAACGTTCGGGATCCAACTTTAATGACCGTAATGGACGAGCTGCTTGTTCTTGTGTCCGGCCAATTCGGACGAGGTTTTAGTGTTCTTGAATCGCCAAGCGGGAATTTTTCGGTCGTAAAGCTCGTCCAATTCCCAGTAGGTACGACCGTATGTCTAATCTTCAATGTCAGCCAAGATGAATCGTTGCAATAGTGAGATAGTACTGACCTCAGGGTAGAACAAGTAAAGAATGATTGTGGTAGGAACAAGAAGACCAGCCCAGATGTAAATGGCCTTCAAACCCAAGTTCGCGGCATCAGGACTGATCATGTAAGAGATAGACCATTGGAACACGACGCTGCAAGACATTGCTCGTTTAGTGACGAAAACTTGTCATAGACAGCCAAACTTACAATCCTAAACCATAGCAACCAAGGTTGAATGATGTAGTTTGAGCTCTAAGATGGGGTGTGGAGGTTTCTCCCGCCGCAACGAAACCGATTGGTCCTGCAGAAAGTCCATAGCAAATAACCCATAAGAGCAGGCATGCGAGTCCAGCCTTTCCGCTTGCGGCCGATGACGAGAAGGAAGTTGAGGCAATTGCGATATTGAAAATACACATAAGGAAACAACCACTGGGCAGAATAAATTAGCTTGGAATTCTGTATGCCAGAAGCAGACCACTTACCCGACGAGCAGAGGTCTACGTCCGTAAATCTCACAGAGCCAAAGCGCAGAACTTTGTGCGATCATACCCAAAAGGAAGCTGCCAAGTTTATGATCAGGTGATTTGCTCACGGATAGTGGGAACCACAGAAAAATTATGCTCACGTAAGAATGGAAACGAGGAATGGATTGTCAAGTCCAGCGACGGTGAAGAAATACTACCAATAGTGTCAGAACAGCAACGTAGCTTGCCACTGAAAGCAGACTCACAGTAGAGTAACTGAATACTATAGGTGCTCCAGCAGCCCATTGACTGCAGATACCGACAGAACCGGCCAACGTTCGGCGCCAATTGTTGCCTCGGAAGATGTCGAAGAAGCTAGCCCCGTTTGAATGGAACAATTTTCGCTCCACCTCAATACCTTCTTGCACGACTCGGTATTCCCATTCCTGAAAAGGATATCTCGTTAATTCGATCTCTGATCAATTTCATGGTAATTACTTACGACGTCATAGCCAGGTGCGGTACCGTAGAGTTGGAGCATCGATTTCTTGGCTTTCTCATGCTCGTTTCTACGAGCATGGAAGATGTGCGACTCGGGGACAAACCAGATAGTGATGAGGGATACCTAAGAGACTTGTCAGTATTCGTGGTCATCCACGAAAGCAAGAATACACGTACTCCGGTGAACATGAACTCGATAGCGATCAATGGTCGCCACTTTGTGGGTTGATGAACTTCCATGAGTTTCGCGGCGATGGCGACAATTAGTTGACCGGTAGTCAAAAGTACTTGATAAGCCCCGATCATGAAACCTCGAACTTGGAAAGGCGCCAATTCCGAGACATAAGTAATAAGAATGGTTTGAGCAAGTCCAACACCAAGTCTGACGAGCACTGCAGCGCCCAGCCAATCTTGCCACTTTTGCGAAGCGATCTCTGCGATGGAACCGGCAAGCAAAATGACCAGAGCAGTGATCATTGCAGGTCTGCGTAGCTCGGATTAGTTAAAAGCAACAGTCTGGTTTCCCAGTCGTGCTCACTTTCGACCAAATCGGTCCATCAAAGTACCTCCCGCAAACATTCCCAAAGTCTTCGACATTTCGGCGAACCCTTGCCAGTACGAGACAACCTTTGCACTCTCGGACCGTTGACCGTTCACCACAGTGTCGCCTAATTGGGCAACGAATGCGGGTAAGGACAAGATGTTACCCGGGACTTGTTGTTGGAACTACTAGTCGGTCAGCAACTGATGGATGCACAAGGTGGGATCAACCTACTCCATCGTTCAAAGCAGACCAAAGTAGAATTGTGCAGAAAAGGATAGCCTTCCAGAAAGCCCTCACAGACTGGACCCGGTTGAGGGCTAGATGGACATTAGCATTTGCCAGTAACTATCTCGGTTCTCGACTTACTCGAGTATCTTGTCTCGAGAAGTTCGTTTTGGGCGATAGGAGCATTATTCTCGATATGCTCGCCCATGTTCTTGTTGTCTACGCCGTCATCGACCTCTCTGGATATCATTTCCAAGGACGGTTCATTGTTGAATGTATTATTCGCCATCGTTAATGTTGAGGATTCGTGTGCAGAATATTCATGAATCAAGATGGGATAGAAAAGTCTACCATGTCAGTCTCAGGGCTTATATAAAGTCCAGAATGCGTTTCCCCACAGGGGCCGTCAGAGCAACGAGACCGAATATTTGGTCGGAAGTCGCAGCAAAGTCCATCGGGCCGATGCTAAAATCGGAAGTAAACGTCACAGGATGCTGCACGGAGGGGGTATTTACGTCATATTTATTTATGGTTCCCCCTGGACCTCCATGGGCAGATAACCATGATTCGCCTTTGCTCGAGTCTCAGAACGCCTTTCGGTTCATAGTCGACCGAACCGGGAAGCTTCTGTGGACCGAACCGCTTGCGATCTCCCGCGTCGTTCCGGCTAGAATTCCGGTTAGATTGGGAAAGCAGTATTTACATTCCAATATATCGTGTTTGTCATTTATATGAAAGATATGGATGGGTATAGAAAATTCTTCTCAATAACCTAATACCTATTTGCAAGCAGTGAAACCTCAAGCCCCAACATGACTACAGTACTGATTTCAGGAGGAAACCGAGGGTAAGTCTGCTGCTTTTGTTACCACTCCATCGATACCAGGAGGTCCTCCGGTGGTGGAGCCGCGCGTTAATCTCATAATCTTCACGCAGTATCGGACTCGGTCTAGTGCAAAAATATGCTGCCAGGGATAACTACACGGTCGTAGTCACCGCTAGAGACCCAAGCAGGATGCCTAAAGTGGATGTAGGATCAGGATCAAAAGTGGTGGTCGTCACGATGGACCAAGCGAAGAAAGACGGTTGTCTTCAGGTGAGTTTTCTACTTCGACTGCCTTTGCGCCACCGCTCATTCATATACAGGCTGTCGAGGAGATCAAATCAAAAGGCATAACTCAATTCGATGTTGTGAGTGTTTTCTTTTTGCTTTTGCATAGAAAGGTGGATCGTTGATTGTCTGGTATCAGGTTATCTGTAACGCCGCGACCTTGTTGGTAGAAGGATACGCGAAACTTCGTGATGTGCCCCTCTGGGCGTTCGAGGAGCATTGGCGAGTCAATGTGAGTGTTTTCCGGATCGTTACTCCTTACGCAGAACTCCCAGCTACGACATATCACCGGCAGTTCGCTGACGGAATTTGGCTTAGGTCCTTGGTTTCCTTGCATTCTTCCAAGCTACCGTTCCATACGTTAAGAAGGGAGGAAAATTCATTTTCATCTCTTCTGGATCAGCCACCATAGATCAAGTTCCAAGAGGATACGAGGTCACATATGGTATTAGCAAGTCTGGGGCGAGTTATTTGGGTCACTTTGCTCATTATGAAGAACCCGATCTCGTCATCTTCCCTCTCGATCCAGGATGGACTCAAACTGATATGGGTAAAGCGTCCGCTAAGAATGCTGGCGTGGACTTGCCTCCATTAACTATTGATGAATCAACCAGTGAGTCGAACATCTTGGGCGGATGGCTCCCCACGTGAAGTCAGTTGCAAATAGCTGATATACACGCATCTCACAGCCGGATTAATCAAAGTCATCGATGAGTCGACCAGGGACACCCACGGTGGTAAGCAAATGAGATAGTGAGTTATCATGGATCGGATATGTGAGGTGACGGGAGATTATGCTTATCATATATTGTGATTCCCAGTGATGGCGCTCAAAACAAGTGGTAATTGGAAAAGAGGTTCAGCCAGTCTGTGATCCTTTAGAAAGCATACATGTGCATAGACTATCATAACTTACAGCCGGTCCTTCTCAAGCAAGGTGAATCACAAATTAATGCATAAATCTTATCCCTGCAATGCTAGCAACAGCAATATGTGTTCAATGATTAGTGCACGAAGCGAACTCATTCAGGTCAAGTGACGTGTGCATAAGCCCTATTCTGCTTCACTTTCCAGATCTGGTCGTCTGCCTTACTACCCTGAGCTTGGGGATAAATTAGCTTTGTTCATCAGCAGAGCGTGGCTTGTCACGACCGTTTTCTGAGCCAACGTTGACTCCGTTGAGGAGTTGAACATCTGAGACTTTCGGAGATAACTTTCCAATCTTCAGAAACAACTCCCTTCGCTAACGCTCACTTGCTTCCTCTCTGGCTGTCTCGCCATCCTGTTGTCAATGTTGATATGCTGATCTATCGGATCTGAGCCTTCTCGTGACAAGAGGAGGAAAGGGCTGAGGACGCTTTATGGGAAATTTCCCGGCAGGTTCCGCCGGCAACTTGCTTATTAATTCCTCTCACTTAATGAGTTTCTCGTGACATAGAATCCTGAACAATAACAAATAAAGATCACATTCACAATGAAATCGATAAAGTAAAGAAATCGATTCTGTCCCAGCTTGATGAGTTGACCCAATGCTTAGGACTATGACGCCAACGACAGTATCAGAGAAGAGGAATTACCCGGCCAAACGATTGAGAGCAAATTTAGCATGCAGGGCATGTCGTGAGTTCGATTGGGTGGAGTAAAAAGTGTAGCCATATCAGCTCCAGCTCATGTCCCCTTTAGGAACCCGCAAACTCTCTTGTGATGGTAATCGTCCTTGTCTAAGGTGTCGTCAGGATAAGAGGGGTTGCGACGACGATGACTCGGGCTTTAGGAGTCCACTCACCAGAAGGAGGATGACCGAGCTGGAGGATCTGTACGTGCAAGCCCTCCCTACTATTACACGATTTACCTAGTGCTGATTGTTCCCAGAATCGAAATTCACACTAATCTCTGGGACGCCGCTTTTCCCAACTTCCCGCTCGACCAAGCAGTGGCTCGTTCCGTCTCTTCTTACCCAAGAGACATTGCTCAACAAGCGATCGACTCACTGGGACTGCGGCAGGTGAGAATTTTCTCATCTTAAACAATTAGCTTAATGTTGAGCGTTAAGATGTTTAGCTCCCTGAACCGGCAATCAACGTAGAGTTGCCCCCATTGCCCACAGAGAACACCTTCACTATCATGCCGGAGAACACTATTCTGTTACAACCGCACTTGCAACAAGACTTGCAACAAGACTCGCTAGTGCTCATTCCAAATACTACAGCCACCAGTCAACCCTCTCATCCTAGTGCTTCATCCCACACACCACTATCAGAACTTGCACACGAGGCCTACCCTCCTGCACACGAGGCCTACCCTCCGACTCGAGCCGCCTCACCAATGAACACACCCTTTCTCCAGAAAGTCTACGATTTTCAATCGGCTGCGCAACCGGCTGCCAGTGACTGGTCCGAGCCGCATGCTGCAAAAGATTACGATACGCCTCCCGGCCAACTCGACGGTCTCGGCGCGATAAAACTGGATACAGTGATGGAAATGAAAGCTGGCGCTGGTTATATTGGCATGTCATCATTGGCGATGTTGATCCTTGTCTTACGTAGATTGGTCAAGCGAGATTCGTTGTTATCGCCGCTCAACGACCCCACTGCCCATGAATTTCTTCCCACTACAATGAATCATCAATCAGGTCCCAACATACGTCATGAAACAGCCAGCCCACCTTCGCTTTCGGGACCTGCTCGTCTGCCTCGGTATATAGAGTTTCGTCCATTGGTCGACTCCTTCTTCCAATATTTCCGTGAGTTTTGGATTCAGACTGATGCGACAAATTGGCTGATAAGGTTGATTTCAAAACAGATGCCATCATTCCGATTGTCCACGAACCGACTATTCGTGCTCAATTGACAGGAGCACTGCCCTTGCCCTCTAGCGGCGGGAGTCGAGTTCTGATCTTCATGATCTTTGCCATGGGAGCCTTTGATCAAGCTACCAGCGAGAACGACGATAACGGATATCGTTACTACGAAATTGCAAGGCAAGCATATCAACCGGAGATGGTCGAAGAGGGATCAATGCAGCTTGTACAAGGTCTCGCCATAATGGCGAATTATCTACAACGAAATAATAAGCCTAACAGTGGCTATGTTTGTCTAGGCACCGCAATCAGAATGGCTGTTGCACTTGGCATTCATTCTTCAGCCGGACACCCCAAGACCAACCCGCTAGATGGAGAGATTCGTACTAGATTGTGGTGGGGACTGGTAGCTCTCGAGGCTGGATGTTCAACTTGTTTTGGTCGGCCGCACGGGTTTGGACACGCTTCCTATCTGCTCACTCGACAACCTGTGAATTGCGACGATGATGACTTGACTGTTGCCGACTCAGCTCTCCCGCAAGATGTGGATCGCGTAGCACTCTACACCGCACTCGTCATGCAGACGAAGCTTGCGAAGAAGTTGCTCCATTTACAAGACCGTATATCTCGATCTCTTCCATACCCTACGATCGATCAGATAAAATGGTGTGGTGAATCATTCCTCGCAGATGTTCAATCGTATCCTGCATATATGCAACCGGGAACACCTGGACCGTTTCGCTTGGCAAGAGCCATTCAGAGTTGGCGAGCGAGAGATTTTGCTTCGATACTGTATCGACCAGTCCTTCTTTCAGCTGCCTGGAATTCAAGCGGACCCCATAACGCTGGGACTGCCTTGTCAGAAGTTATTGAGTAAGTCGCTTCACGGCAAACATGTAACAACCTCCCGAGGCTGATTGACTTTGTGTAGTGCCTGTCGTTTGTTGGCAATGGACTCCCTACGAGAACTGCGTACATATGGAGGGCCGGACCGAGATTTACATCGTGGATCACAATGGTATCTGCTATTCTACGAAGTGCAGTCAAGTCTGACATTGCTATTATCGGTGGTTTGGGAACCACAGCATCCATCAGCGGAAGAATGGCGGACAATGATATCACAAAGTATCCAAAGGATTCGCGAAATGCGTTCAGTGTCCAAGGTCCGTGATACTTTTCATTCAAGAGTCGTGCAAGGCTGATTGCGAAACCGTGTAGATGGGATCGTCTTATGCTCAGACTATGGAGAATATTCTCCAAGCGCACCCGAGCCTTGATATCAATAACGTATTTGTACCGATGCGACCACAGCAACAAATTCAGTCACATCTAGATCCAAATGCTGTCGATTGGGACCAGTTCTTGTGAGTGACATCGTATAGCCTCGAGCCGCTCTAGGCGATTCGCTTTGCGCTGCTGATTGTTGATCTTCCTCAGAATCGAGATATTGGCTACCCAAAATATGACACAGGAAGAAATTCAAGGAGTCAACTCATCATCGTTCGCGCAAGATACGAATGTTTACTCAGCTTAAAGAGATCTTGCGGTGTCCACCACTTCCGTGAGAACGTACGAGGGAAGTGCATGTAATCGTGCTACATATGTGTCGTCCTTGATTTGACCAACTCAATTACTCCCTCCAGCATAATGGCGGGCAGAAAGTGAGGACGTACTGTTGGCGAGAAACAGGCGTATTCGATAAGAAACCGACTGAAGGGCAGGGTGGATCAGACGATGAGGACGAATTAGCGACTCTGCACGAAAACAAGACTGGCGCGAAGAAGAAAAGGAGGATGAGCGAGGCCTGATCTCCTATCGAAGATGACAACAAAGACCGAGCTATGTGATTGGAGTGAGAAGATGAAGGAATCTCTCTCATTAGAGTCATGAGCCTTTCTTGATTCATATCAGCAGTTAGCAATTGCTTCAGCTTTACTTGATTGCTTGTTCAGCTATACTTCATTTCTCTAATACTGTCTGGGCTTTGAATCATTTTCTTGGGGGAAGAGTGAACAGCATCGTTTATGAGATTGGCACTTGTGACAAAGGGCGAAGTGTGGAGGGAAATACAAGAAGAATCATGCACGCGACATTTGAGGTAGTATGCAAATGTAATATGACATGAAACGTGCAGGTCTCATCCTTCCGAATACTATGAAATTACCTATCACCTCACCAGCGCTGTCACAGCAAAGATACGAGACTCGAAAGACAAACAACCTAAGTGATTTGGGGTTGTATCATCGTCCGAACTGCTCTTCAGATCAGGCTGTACACTCAGAAATCCAAACCAATTTACAAGAGAACCAAGCTTGGACAAAATGTGATTGGTTCCTGCTACTGCGTGTAGCGCGAGCTCTCGAAAGACAGTCAGACAAGTAAGGTAATGTCTGGTCGGCTTGGAATAGTGAGTCAGATAATGGTGCACCTACCATAGCTAGGATTCTCTCACACCTTCGTCTATTACAGTAGTAGCTCGGACATACGTTGCCGTTCTGATCTTTAATGCCCCTATTGTTGTGGTTCACAATGTAAGCCGCGTTTTTTGCGATCAACGTCTACGCCAGATTGTTGATACCGACTGAATTATCATCCTTCTTATATGAATGCATACAAATCGTCATGGTAATTTTCTATAAACGAACCTATGAAAAAGAAAGCCAATGTCTTAGGCAAGATTCGAATAGCCCAATCTGGAAGGAGCTGCTCCGATGATTAAATAAAGAATCTCAGACAGAGAGAAAATTCGTCGAATACTGCTCCTAGGTTTAGCGAGCCGCAAGCACATAGCTTGTCGTCGTATCTCTAAAACACAACTCGCAGTCAGCAATCTCGTCGCCAAAGGGCCGATGGGCACTCACTTTTCTGGATCTTCTTGATCGCCCTTTTCGTCGATACTTTCGACTGGAGTCTGGGTTTGTACATTCCAAGCTAGCTCGCCATTTAGCTCCAGTCTGTCGATCTCATCGGCCATTTCTTCGAAGGCGAGTTTTCTTTCGTCCAGAGCCAGATCCTTTTCTGGAAAGATCAGGTAAGACACATAGTACATCCCCGCGGCTATCGCCCACGTCATGACGAAAGAAATGTAGAACAGATTTTGAGCCGCCGGGGCGATGTGAACTTTTGTTGGCGCAATGGACCAAGCTAGAGAAGGCAGGCAGGGTAAAAGGGCGACGATGGTGCAAATTGTGGCTCTTAAATTTATCCCTTTCCAAAACCAATATCTTGAGGAAGAGGAGCCAATATAGAGGTCGGGGGTAGAGATGTTTCCCTTTTTGACAATCCAGTAATCGACGAACATAATGGCGGCAACTGCGATAGGTTAGCATCCTTGTACATATATGTACATATAAATCTGTCGTTCACTCACTAGGACTGAGCCAATACCCGTAACCGCTCTGATGACGAGACTCTAGCATCAGCAAACAAGAGTATGGATCGGGTTCGAAAACTTACCAAGAAAGTCAGGAAAGCAGCAGCGTTGTTGAGTAGCTTCCATGGAACTATCGCGATTCCTAAGATGGTGCAAAGCACTTGTCCCCGACGGATGGTCATCCATCGAGGGAACATTGCGGTAACGTCCGAACCGAATGGGAGAGAGTTCGTCGCTAGATTGACAGCTAGATACGAGAGGGCGATGGCTATCGCACAAAGGAAGATACCAAATCGGGCGCCGTGATTATGTGGGTATTGCTCTAACATGTAGTCGAGTACATCCCAGAGGTTCCAAAATGCCTTTCCAGTGATTTTCCGCCCAGCAGCGGCAACTAAGATGCCGTATAAGCAGGGCAAAGCCGAGGCTATAGGGTAGCCGATGAGTGTAGTCTATTTGACAGGAAGAACTTGAGCACGAGAATTGGAAAAAAGACTAGTATGTCAGAGTTACTCACCCATATGGCGCTTCCCGGTTTGTCCGCATATCTTGCCATATCTCCCTGGTTGACTGTGAGACTGGAGGCCGTCCCAAGACCCGTGTTGAAAGCTCTCAGGACGAGCCAGATATGAGCAGTCGTGGAGACTGGTTTGTCCACAGCAATGTAGGCAAATGTTACCCCATGCGATTTGACCACCCACCAGATAAGAATGGCGTGCATAGCGGCGAAGACAAATATTGATTTGATAATGTAGAACCACTTGAGGTCTCGGGAGTGCACGAAGGAGATCCCAGTGAAGAAAACCATGAAAATGAAGACTGTATGCACCGTAGTTAGCTTTGCTCGTCAATGACAAGCGAAGCCGATTCGATCTCCACTGTGGTCGATATGACTCACAAGAGAGAAGGTCAGGACTAGAAATAGAAGCCGATTTAGGAAGAGGTGGGATATTTTTGTAGCCGGGAAAAATGGCGGTAAGTGCAACACTTACACATCTCCCTCCACTAGAGTGTTGTTAGCATTCATGATCGGTTGTGATCTGTGATAAGAATCTTACTAGTATGAATTCGTTCCATTCCAAATAATGCATACGATTGCTCGCATGGCAATAGCCATATATGATCCCCACATACCGTAGGAAGTACGAGCGAATACGGGAAACTGGTGTGCCAATGAGCAATGTTTCGATGTCATCTACGAAGTAGCTCACCCCTATGTGATACCTGGCCGGGCCACGTCCGTTCAAAACCTATGAATCGCTCATCAATAACGGTCATTCCGATAGTGATCAAGAGAACATACAATCAATAGAGTGATCAATAAGTGGGACGTTGCAATAGCGAGGTACGCATCTCGAGGCGCTAGTCCGACATTGATGAGACTAGATCCTGCCGTCCAAGAACCGGCACCGGCGGCATGAGCTACCCAAAAGGCGAGAAAGGTCCACTGGGTCCACTTCCGATCCTGGGGAGGAGAAGGTGCTAGATCAACATTATTCCACTATCAAGTCCATCAGCGAGGGCCTAAGAGTATGCCAACCTCAAAGAAAGCTTTCCTGGACTTGCCCGTTTATTGAACCCTTCAAGCTCTAAGAGATTTTCTCCCTCCGGACGGGGAGCTTCTAGGTAGTTGACAAGGGCTTGTTTGCTTTCGAAAGCTGACTTGAAATCCTGTAGACGTTGCATTGCAACTTCTCTTATCGCTGATTAGGAGTTCTTTGCTCGAGAGTCTTAAAGAAGTTACTCGGTTTTGCGATCGACATTCGGGATATATATATATGTGTACGAGGATAGATTTGACAAAAAGAATATTGAAAGATCGATCCGTTATCAGCGTTCTCGGAAGCTATCCGAGTCTTGAACTGTTCAAAGATGATCCAGTCGTTCAGTTCGCCGGAAAACTTCCGATACCCGGAAACGTACCGTCTAACAGCGTCGTTGAACGGTTGGAGGCATCCAGTGAAGTCAGGTACGATAGCTCTGGCGCGAATGGCCATCTTTTGACACATCTCGCTGTAGATACGCATGCATGAGAATATCTGTACATATGTTGTACAACTAGCCATATGGTGGATGAGACGGCCTACCACTTCAATACTTATAAGCTGAAACATGGGAAGAGCAACGTCATTGACAGACGAGGAGAAGACAGAACCAGATGTCATTGCAGCCGTTGATGACAATAAGCAGGTCAACACCCTTCCCAAACTCCGGAAGGAGATATCGATACAAGATCAATCAAGTCGGATGCCTCTAAGAAAGATATTGATCGTTTATGCTGGAATAGGTGGGTGGCATGCTCGTTATGGGCAAAGTCGCTTGATGTTGAAAATGGGGTTTAGGCACGGCTTTGGTGGTCTCTTTCATGGATCAAACGGCGGTGTCAACGGCAGCTCCTAATATCGGTATCGACTTGAACGGTTCAGCTAGTATAGCTTGGCTCGGTACCTCGTTTTTTGTGGCTAAGTGTGTCCTCCAGTGCTCCTCTAGCTGGAGAGTGCTGATGGTATTGACCTAGCTGCGCCTTCCAGCTCGTATATGGTCGTCTTTCAGACATTTTTGGACGTAAGAATATGCTTCAACTAGCCTTGGTTCTTCTGGCAGTCGGTAATCTCATGTGTTCTTTCGCGTCGTCACCGATCCAGCTCTATACTTTCCGAGCGATAAGTGGTATAGGAGGTGGAGGCATAAATAACATCGCCATGGTCATCGTGAGCTTCAAGTTACATTGACCTACGATACGAAGAAAGGCGTGGCTGATCCGCTTGAAGGTCTCAGACATCGTTCCACTCAAAGAAAGAGGAAAGTACCAAGGGCTTATATCAGCGTCAACATCGTTAGGAAGCGCTATTGGACCGTTCTTGGGAGGTGGTCTGGCGGGGGCAAACAACTGGCGATGGCTTTTCCGGTAAGTTCCTGGGCTTACTAATGCACATGGATACTTAAGCCTAAGAACGTGATATGATAGTATAACTACCATATGCGGGGTTCTCACCATGGTGCTTATCCATTTCATCATTCCACTTAAACCCGTTTTCGGTTCGATGCGCAAGAAACTACTACAAGTCGACTACTTCGGCGTATTTCTGTCTTCAGCGTCTATCATCTTCCTCTTAGTACCCATTTCTGGAGGCGGATCAACCTTCGCCTGGTCAAACCCTACGGTAATAGCCTTACTAGTCTGCGGAGGCCTTTGCGCCGTTCTTTTCGTGCTGGTTGAGTGGAAATTGGCCAAATTACCGATTCTGCCCTGTAAGTTAGCTGCCTCTACGATGAGGTGATTCACCCACTGACTTACTCCAGTGCGTCTTTTCCGCATGCGAACCCCAACAATCGTTAATATCCAGTCATTCTTCATTGGCATGATCTACTTTGGAGTGAGTGGACAACAGGAATGCGACTATGATCATTGTTTGACATCAACACTAACGTCAAGTGAAGAATATCTTCTATATTCCTATGTTTCTCCAATATGTGAAAGGGTACTCCCCTCTGCTATCTGGAGCATTTGTGCTTGTTTACACCCTTCCCCAAGCTGGATGGGGTATAGGGGCTGGCTTGTATATCTCGAAAACTAATCATTACAAGCGTATCATCGTGAGTCACAACCTGAGTACGATGACAGGTAAATATCACTTACTTCGCGACAAACAGGTTCTCGGCGCGGCTATATGGACGCTTGCTCTAGGTCTCCAATTGCTGTGGAAGCCGGATTCCTCGCTTGGATTGATCTTGGGGATCTTAGAAATTGGTTCTGTAGGTGTCGGCTTCAGTCTGCAGACAAGTGAGTGAATCGCGTCGAATCTGGGTGGCATACGATTGAATTTCTTATTTCTCCCTAGCTGTTGTAGCAGCACTTGCAACGTCACCACCCAAAGACAGAGCGGTGATCACAGCATCGCGTAATTTCTTTCGGTCAATGGGCGGGTCTTTTGGCTTGGCATGTAAGTGACCACACCGTGTGTGAGATCATGGTCTACTTCGGAACCTAACAGCACTTCCCCTTTCCCAGGCGCGAGCGCGATTTATCAGGCCGTCATCAAAAACCATTTCGCCAGAATTGACGCCCTGACCGAATCCCAACAGTCGAGGTTGCTGGACTCTGGCTTATCCCACTTGCCGCCTTTACCTGCACCGGTCCTCATCGAAGTGAGGGATGCCTATAGTGATGCATTGAGGATGGTGTTTGCTGCCTTCACGGCGTTTTCAGGCGTGGCATTGTTCTTGAGTTTGTTGATCCAGGTACGTAATGAATTTGATGATAGTTCGTGCGCTTGACACTCTTTCTAGGAAGTCGAATTCATGAAAGATCAGCCTCAGGTTGAGGAACGAACAAGTATTGGACGTCTGGCGACCAATGAGCGTGAAAGATTTTCGGGGACGAATGCAGAAGCTGACAAGAGATTACCGGAAACACCCACACAGCTCACAGCAGCACCATGGAACCAAAGCTCTGTGTCTAATGTTAGCACGGAAGTCGACTCTGTCCTTATGACAGCGGGTCAAAGTGAAGAAACATTTTCAGACGCAAAAAAGCGTGAATCCCATCATGAGATAGTAGAGAAAGTAACATAAAGGGTGGAAGGATAAGACGGAACTTCTCGAATGCTCCATACAGGTAGATACCAATGCATAGATAACATTTAGGTCATGTATTCCCAAAGAGCACTGTCCATATTCAGCCATGCAAGGTCAAGAGTTTCTCGAGGGTTGATCCCGTCATTTCCGCTGTTGGTTGTGAGCTGAGTAGACAAATCAACCTCTGGTCCCAGAGTGTCGGTGAGGAATGGAGTCAGACCAGTCGATTGTAACGAGTCCAAATACTTGGGATCTGGCCCATATGGCTGACGCTGGACATCTCATTAGTATATGCAACGAGCATACAATATCCCGAACTCACTGCTGCTGCGGACAGAGGGGATCGCGATTGAGAAGTATCAGCCGTTGGACTTCTGAGAGAATCGTACAAGCTAAAGCGCACGTCGTCAGTAGTCGTACTTGACTTGTTTGCGTCGGTAGATAACCTACTTTGCCAATGGTTCGAAGTTTCCATGGAATAAGGCTGTCATGGCGCGGATGACTCGGTCTTTGCCATTTATGGTTGGCTCTCCAAGTATCTCATCTGCCATGTGCTCGAAGACCTCATAGAAGGGGCGCGCTTCACTGAATAGTTGACTGTACACTGCCAAAGTGCCTGAGCATGCGCGGATAGCACGAGCGGCGACTCGTTGCGAGATTACCGTTGGACAGATGTGCAAGCTTCAGCTTCAAATCAGCGTTCCAGGCAAAAATGATCTACACAGACTATCGAAGGAGATAATCACCAGTAAAGTAGGGTGGTGCCGCAGAGCAAGGTATGACACAAGCTCACGGTCGTGTGACAGGTGGCTGGACCCTTATGAACCGTTCTGTCAAGCTTCAACAACGGGTGAGTGTGAGTCTTGACGCGATGTACACATCATGACTCACTTCGCATGCTTCCGCTGCTGCTGTTGCACAGAGGTACAAAGTCTGGTCTGCCGCTGTAGCTGTCAATATCGAGGGCCTCAAAACCAGGAGGACACAGAGGAAATATCGCCAACGAAAACGATCTTCTGCTTGCATTGGGATATTTTCTCCGAGCGCAAGCTTCGGTATTGCTTGTCGCCATTCCTCCAGTTCAGTAAGAAACCCAACAGTCACCTCGCGAGTCGGTGCAGGGGCCGTAGGCGTGAACATTTCACCGTGTATACGCGATCGAATACGATACATCTTGATCGACACGATTGCTGAAGTCATATTTGTGGGTCGCGGTGAAAGTTTATCCACACCTGGCGAGATCATGTGGGATATAATGATCGCAGGATCCTCTATTGACGTGTCGACGTCAAGGGGCATTTCAATCTCGATTAAATTGTCCGAAAGTGACACAGGTCGCCCGCATGCGTGCGAAACCAATCTATCGAATGTATAGGCTGACCAGAACACCCTCTTCTTCCACTCATGTTCCAGAGGATTATGATTCTGCGGCCCTTTCTTGTACAGACCAATCTCCACACATAACCTCATCGCAATGCCACTAAGAAGCCACAAGGAAGGCCCCGAGGTCGCTCGAAAGGCATAGAAGGTAGCTAAAAGTACAGCGCGAATCGATGTGAGATCATGTGGAATGACGATCGTGTCTAGATGCTTCCAAGCTTGCTCGAAATAGGATGCTGCCGTATCGAGACCGGGGGCACCTTGGAGCTCAGCGCCTATCGCGTATATTGCCCAGAGGAAGAAGGCAATCGTTTGATCTCCCAATGAGCCATCTATAGGGGTATGCAGATATCGATCCCGATCTGCGTGCCATTGACGTAGCTGTTTCCAATCCAAGAAAGGGTACCGACATTGAATATGGTAGTAAACAGTATTGAGAAGGTCCTCAGCGGCCATAATCGAGGGTGCCACTGGATTCGGATTGATGGGGAGCTGAGGAGGGGATGACGGCTGCATCACCGAGCCAAGATCTGTGGGGTGTCGTTGGCATGCTTGACGAACGGAGGAGGAGCTTTGAAGTATCAGTTAAATCAGCTGCACCTTCCATTGGGTATGGAATGCGTAGTACAACTAACCTTTGGAGCAGAGACGTCATTGACAGCCGAGATGGTAAGATGGCTGTCTCCTCCGATTGAAGCGATTGCTGTAAGTCTAACCGTGAGATCGTGGTGTTTTTGTTATTGGGGTCATAATGATCATTAATTTCCGGATGAGAGGGATTGATATTTGCTAGAGCCTTCTCTAATTTGGCACAGCGATTCTCGAGCGCTATCATATACCTAAAGAGCTTATTGGTGAGAACGGCAGAAACGGTCTGTGACTCACATCGTGACTCACTTTGTATACCCTGGTCGCATTACTGTGTCTTCGAAGGTGCATTCTTCCAAGGCTTTGATGCAAGGTCCACAGTCTCTGTGACAGTGTGACAGAAAATCAGTCTTCTGGTGCACTGCATGTGATAAGGATAACAATGGGGATCCAGACACGACATTGCACCCACAAGTTATTGTCATCAGAACGGATACATTTGAGTTTCTTGGCTTTACATCTATTGCAAGCGTTGATGCATCTTTCTCTCTTGTCCTTTCCGCGGCTACCTTCTACCGTCCGAGTCCGCTTGGCAGGTCGAGGAGAAGGAGAACTGGATGAGCTGGCCTGCATAATCGAGCTGCAATGATCCCAAAATCTTTGTAACAATCCCGGCTCGACCACGAGCAAGATGGTATCGATCCTTAGTCAGCGGCCGGGAGGTAGTGGTACAGATGTGTGTAACTATGAATAGCTTAGAGAAGTGACTTTTTACCGCGAAGAAGCGAGAAGCGGATATACTGTCAATCAAATGTCAATGATAACGGAGTACTCGACGCGTGATCCAGACATTTGCTCTCACACGTGGTCCGTGCTGAATCGCCGACCTTTGGAAAAAGAACACTCCGCGTATGAGCATCGAGCTACTCGGCCAGAATACAGCAAGGTAATGCATCTGTCTAATAGCAAGTTTCCATAGTCTCTGATATAATTCATCATCCCACAGATACATTCAACTTGCTCCTATAAATCTAGTTTCAAACTGCACCCCAAGAAGACAGATGCTCGCTGTGCATCTTGTATGTGGGACCAACCTCTTTGTACGGGTATTTCTCCCTCCAGAAATCTGCAATCTCCTTCCTAGTGCACACCCAAACATCCGGCTTAGTGGCAATGTATGCCATAAAGCGCTTCAGTGCCATGATACGGCCGGGCTTGCACACGAATCGATTATGCATCGCGATGGTCCTGGATCGAGTGTCAGCACGAGCGAAATGCACGTGTCGGTTCCCGAAGAACGTACATCATTTTAGCAGATCCAGCTTCTCCCTCAGCGTAGAGCGTATCAAATTCAGCTTTGAGCATCTCGAACCAATCGTCCGGTGCGGAAACACCCGCGGCACCAGCGACAAAGACTGATAGTCTATGTCAGCGCTGTTCGGGAAAGAAGGAGGAAGAGATCCTCACAGAGGTGATCATTGGTGCACAAAGAGTACGGGATCATCAGCATCCCCTGATCTTCACCGCCGTAAACTTCTGCATAAGGATCGGGTATCCACCATGGTTCATCACCCGAATATGCATCAGACGAATACAGCAAAGGCACTTTTCTTTCTTTGTGGATCTGAATAATTATTGAGCTAAGCATACGATCATGCGTATGTGGTGATGTCTTGACTCACTATTGCCCTGCCCAGTTTCTGAGCTTGATGTCCCGATCCGACGAACCATCCCGTCGGTACGTCTGTCAAACCAGTCGCAGCTTGTAGTCTATCAAAAGACTTGTTGATATGAGCTTTGACTTCTTCCAGATTTGAGCCATGATTCTGCCATCTGTTCCCATGACAAGCGATCTTTAAAGGTAGGGGATCAACTTAAGTAAACACCTCGACATAAAGAGGTAAACTCACTTCATGCCCATCCTGCACGATTATCTTGGGATATGGACCAGTCACCTCAAACGCGCGAGCGCAAGTCCACGTCGTCCACTTCCAGCCGTATTGTCGAAATAGCTTTATCAATCGAGGAAGACCTTGCCGGATGCCGTATTCGAACTGAGCCCTGTGTTGTCAGCTTCAACAGAGCATACAGCGTAGTACGACAACATGTTTACAACACTACACTCACCATGTCTTCTACCAACCCGTCCCTTTTACCTCCTGTTGTAGCCTTTCTATCATAATGCAGTTCATGTAAGAATGCGCAAGATCCGTCGTCACCGTTCCAAGGGGTACTTTCCGCTCCTCTACGGATCTGTCAGTCAATAGCGCAAGTCGAATGCACTTTGCTAGCGCATCTAGTTACTCACTCCTCGTAGTTCAACACAAATGATACAGCTATCTTCTTGTTACCTGGCCAAACTCCAGGTCGTTGCTCCTCTCCATAGCCCACGTAGTCTCGAGGAGGTAGGTAGTAATCAGCAGTCATTGATGTTGATCGTTTGTCAAGGGGTGATATCCTTGTAAGAGATCGATGCAAACAGAAAGCTGTTAACACAGACATGTAAAGTGAATCGCATCTCAAGTCCGACACTCATGGAAGAACAGTTGTATAAGCGGAAAGGTACAGCTCGGAAAGTATCCGGGGTTGTTTGCTTTCGGCTCAGGCCGTTTGCCGGATGACTTCCGGTCATCTATCTGACATTTTGATCCTGTTCAAAACAAATCCAGGTGTCCCATTCTAACTCTCGAGTATCTGAACTTAGCGAGACATCCTCAAAAATCATATCGATCATTTGATCACACCATAAGCTCTCAGCAAAGGTAAAATGACCGTCGACAAATACACTGAAGAATGGCTGGAAAGAGAGTTTGTGGGCTATGGTTTCGATCAGCCAGACCCTCAATGGCCAGGCGATGCCAAAGTTTGTGTCAGTTTCGTCGTACAATATAACATGGGAGCCGTGAGTACTAGATAATAGAGGTCACCGTATATGAGATGCTGTCTGACGATGCTTCTTCCTTTCAGGAGCTTAACATTTTGGAGGGCGATTCCACATTCTGCGCCGATTATCTTGAAATTCCTGCCAGAGTACCTCCCACTGGTATCCGAAACGAGAGTAATGAGATGATGTATGAATATGGGGCAAGGGAAGGGGTGCCCAGACTTCTTAGCCTCTTTAATCGGTATGCGCATCCTTGACTCTAACATCGAAGGTGACTGACACATCTCCCAGCTACCAGATACCGGTCACTTGGAATATATGTGAGTTGATATCGAGAGGAACTGTTATCGCCCTGTCATCATCGTTCGTCCAAAGAGATCTGTGTTATTGACACCTAGAATAGTCACGCGAGCTCTCGAGAAAGCACCATACTGGGTCAAACCGATCGTGGAGAGCGGCGCGGAGCTATCCCTTGGGGGTCACCGCTACAGGGACAATTTCTACGTTGACCCAGAAGAGGAGGACAAACTTATCAACAAGAGCATAGATGTGCTGCAAGATTTGACTGGAGATAAGGAATTACCCAAAGGTAAGTGCAAATAGCTTTTTAACGCCCATTTCAAGCTGTGCATATGCTGACCTGCAGTGACAATGTTTCCAGGCTGGCTAGTCGAACGTCGTTCGAACTTATCCGTCAAGCTTTACTCCATGGCTCACGCGGAGCGAAAACTACCTGTTGTTTACTCGTCGGACTCATGTGCAGACGATGTTCCATATTGGGTCCCTAGTCCGACAAAAGAGGAAGGCCAAGGTCTGCTGATGGTGCCATACTCGTATGATTGCTCGGATTTGAGGTTCAAGATGAAAGGCAGTGGCTGGGCGAGTCCCAAGGACTATTTCTCTCACCTTGTAAGCTTCCTACCCAGGTTAATAAGAAATGTATCACACAATACTTTGCTGACCTGAATACAGAAAGACACGTTTGACTGCCTGCTTGAAGAAGGTGAGGCAGGTGAAGGTAAAATGATGACAATCCTGCTCCACCCCCACATCATTGGAAGACCTAATCGAATTTTCTGGCTGGAAAAGTGAGTTGAAAGATTCAATACCTCTAACTAGAAGACTTATTCGCCCATATGATTCAGGTATTGACAGGTCTTGTAGGTTCATCACGTATGTCAAGTCGAAGCCAGAGGCTTGGCTGGCTCGTAGGGTAGACATTGCCGAACATTGGGTCAAAAGGTTTCCTTACAACCCCGAGACAGCATTTGGTCAGACCAAAGTTCCCGACTGCGGACAAATAAAAATCTCTTCATAGTCAAAGTTGATACTACATTTCACAACGGATGCAATTATATAGCCAGCGAACACTTTTACTCGTGTGAAGAGCACACTAGGCATACAAATCTAACAGAATATGGTCTTCCAGTCCACAGCTCTTTCTAGAGAGTCAGCGATCCCCATTATACCCGCCTCATCGAAACACTTCCCCACAATCATCATACCAACCGGGAGCTTGATATCTTTGTCCACTTCCCCTTCTAGATCTTCAGGCATAGGGGATGAGAAACCGATGGGCATGGTCAAAGCGGGATGTCCAGTCAAATTGAAGGCACCCGTGATGGAAGCAGCTCCAGCTGCGACGCTCATCAGTGTGTGGCTTTTATTCATGAGAGTATTTGAGACAGGCTGTGCGATTTTCGTAAAGAGGACTTACGAGCATGATCAGCCCACCCTAATGGCCCTGCATGCGCAGGTATGTGCTTTCGTGGAGGCTGCGGGCAGGTTGGCATGATGATGGCATCATATTGCTCAAACAGCTTGTTGAACTCGTCCCTTAATTTCCTCGTCAAGTTTATAGCCCGTCCATATGCAGTAGGATATTTCGTCCAAGCATACTCACTGTACATCACAGGGAGATTGAGCCAGACAACAGATTAAGCGGCGTCAGAAAATACTTACGATGACATGGCAGTACCGGTCACAAAATATTTGGCTTTATCGTATTTTGCTTGATCCCAAGGCAGGAGATGCTCCCAGTAATCGTTCATATACAGTCCACGTCTTCCAACTTGTCGTCCCTGTCGAGTTCCGCCGGAGGCGAGTTTGTTGACGATGTGTAAGAGGGCCGGCGCTAAGGAGAAGCTACAGCGCCCACCCAACTGTCAGCAACAAATTCCGAGAGCGATAAAGTTCGGAAATGCTTACGTGGGCACAGAGACTTCTTCCACGATTAATTCCATCTCCCTGAAACGATCTTCAGCTTTGCGTACAAGGTTTTTGACGCTATCGGCAACGAGCTTCCCCTCCATAGCCTCCTTCAAGACACCTATCCTTTTTTGTACGCCGGTGGTCTTACGAGCTTCTAGGAGCATTTCTGCGTACTTGGGAATATCCTCATGGCGTGGCGCCCCCAACTGACGATCGTCGATCCCATCATATCCGGCAATGGCTTGAAGCAACACGGCACAATCGTGGACAGTATGGGTCATAGGCCCAACGTGGTCCGTACCAGCATCAGAGGAAAGAACACCGGTGTAAGGGACGAGTCCAAACGTTGGTTTTAGCCCGACGATCCCACAGAAGGATGCTGGCTGATAATGATTCCGATTATACGTAAGTGTACTGTTCATCCGGTCTGGCTGAAAACAAAAAGCAAGAGACGCGTACGATTCGTATTGAACCGCCTTGGTCCCCTCCTATCGCCATATCAACTTCCCCGCTGCCCACTAGAGCACCACAGCCTGAGCTCGAGCCTCCGGTAGTGTACCCTCTGGCATATGGGTTTTCCACTGGTCCATAAGGAGACGATGATGAAGTGGCTCCGTGAGAGAAATTCTGCAAGACTTGCACAGATCAGCTTACGCATGAAAAGATAATCAGAGAGACTTGCCTCGCACGCGGCTTTACCAAGTATATGTCCACCATTGGTCAGTACACGAGATACTACTGTGGCATCGACGTCGGCTAGGAGATCCAATGTCATTTGACTTCCTGCGTAAGAGAAGGGTAGGTCACTCACGAGTATAATCCTTAAAGGCATCTGTGCCAAACATAAGTGGTACGCCCGCCATGGAGACTGTGTCCTTAAAAACGACTGTCTTTCCGCTCAGTAGCTTCCCTGTAGTGTCTGTAGAATCTCCGGCATGACATCTCCATGCCCATGCTTTGAGCTGATTATCGTAGGCTTCAGGCAAATGGACATCGGTACGAGGGTACTGATCATAGTCCGGAATAGGTTTGTAATCTTTGAGCGCAGGGATATGTAAGCGTAACCTGTCGAGTTTACCTTCCGTCTATCTCTTGCCTCACCTGGTTGCGCTAAGATCAATGCGCATTGGGCATCTGTTTTCCCAAGCAGCGCTAGATAGTCGTCTTCATGACCTGGGGGAATGTTGAAACCCAGCCTCTGTGCTGCGCCCAGAACGTCTTCTGTGTCTGCAATTTTGGTTGTTGTCATTGATACAGATTGACTCAGTGATTGAAAGCGGGGTAGCAAGTTGACTGAATCATGAAAACTCCTAACATCGACTGTCTGCATGTCAATACAAGGAAAGACGCGAACACTACGAGTAGAGCTATGATGATACGATTGTCGGAAGTGTTCCGAAATTCATTATGCAATCTTCCGTCGGCGTGATCCGAGGGCGCCCCATGCGCACAGACCGCGATAAGACAATTTAGGGCGAAAGGTCCATATAAGGAGTGCAACAATGATTATGGGCTCATCATATTTAGACCAGCTGTTGATGATATGATGGTGATGAGGGTATCCGATGCTTGATTGGACCGAACTACTAGATCCAGTGACGTATACGTTGTCCGAATCCTGTCCCAGTCGTCAACTCTTCGTCGTCCTGGCAACGGTAAATTCAGTGAAGATGCCCGCCGGCGAGGAATGAGTATATTCATTTCCCGCTGCGTTCCCCCGCCCTCCACTTCGCCAAACAGTTTACGCTTACTCAGCAACCAGCTTGAGAAGAGATCAATTTACGTTTAAATACTTCGTCAGTCTAACGCAGACGTGAGATAGTATTTCCGGGTAGACCACGTCCATCATGAACGAGTCGTACACCCAGGACGATCCTCGTCTTCGACCAGTACCTCTCGCTCGATATCCATGGCGGGCACTTCCACAATCAAGATCGCAAGACGCGGTCGTGAAGGTATCCTTCATCTATACATCAGAGATCATTATACCAACAAGCATGATAACATCGATTGACATCGGTGAGACGCGCTCGTCACTACCTTGTCCTTCGGTATTGATTGAAAGGGGCGACTATGCATTGCTTTTCGATCTCGGATTCAGAGAAGTGAGTGAACGGATATTCCTTGCCAATTTCTTTACATGCGCACATTCCGAATTTGCACTTAAGCATGATTGTTAAGGATCCGGAAAACTTCGCAAAGTGAGTTTTCAGAGTCTGCTTTCTGAAAGGTAGTGTGATAGCGAAATTGGGACGCTGAGTCTACCGTACCAGACCGGTACTAGAGCAAATAATGTCAGTTGCGGGCGCCATACCCGCCCCTGGCCCAATCAAGCGTCTGAAGGAATATGGCTATGACCTTGAGCGTCTTAAATGTGTGATCATCAGTCATAAGCATCTGGATCGCGAGTTATTACTGCTCCAAGTGTGGATATCGGCTGATAATCAATCATTGAAACAGATTTGTATGTCCAGTCATAAATTATTGAAATGATCCCTGACACGACAGCTGCTAGCGGTGACTTGAATACACTACCATACCCTGATCGTCCGGTCATTTTAGGCGCAGGAGCACGAGAAGATATAGGTAAAGGCTACCCAGACGACCCGAACGGACATTGGGAATCGGCTTGGTTCAAGAAGTACCGCTTTGTTGATTTACCCAAACCTGAAACAGAAGGTTTCTGGTCCAAAGATATCCGAGATTCTTCCGAGCAGATTGATAGGACATGGGAGCCTGTTGGTTGCTTCGAGCACGGAGTGGACTGGTTCGGAGATGGCAGTTTCTGGTTGATCGATGCACCAGGAGTAAGTCTCATAACGGTTCCTCACTCCAACAAATCTCACTAGGATGGGCCGAAGTTGACAAAATGAGTTAGCATTGTCCGGGACACTTGATGGCTCTATGTCGAGTGACTTCTCAACCTGATACATGTACGTAGTCGGTATCTGCTTTTCTTCACTTTCGTGGTAAACTGACCATCGATCTCCCAAGATGTACTCCTGGCAGGGGATGCTGCTCATCATCAAAATATGTACCTACCAGTACCCACATCTGAGGGTGACTACAGGACCCCTAAATCAGTTGTTGATGGCGTGGTACAGCTTGCCGATGATCCTGTAGTGGCTACATACACAGTTGGACAATTAACAAGAATGAGTCAAGAGGAAAATGTCATGGTAATCCTGTCCCACGAAAGGGGAGTGCAAGGCATTATTGACTATTTCCCAAAAGATATAGGCAAGTGGAAAGAAAGAGGATGGAAGGAAGCAAAAGAGAAGAAAGTTACCGAGGACGCCGAGCGGAGAAGTCAGCTAAATTGAGATGTTGAATGCACATAATGTAACACAGGAGAGCACCGACATATCTTGTCACAAAAGTTGAGAGGTAACCGTAAAATGCAGAAATAGGGTGTGTTTTCCACCTTTACCATGTTCCTGATTGTCGAAGTCTTCCATATCTCCAGGCGCTTGGATAGTAAGTGTGTTCTCATATGATATCGTATCATAAGAACGTGGGCTGTGACGCAGCGCAAAGATAGTCACTTGTCTGAGTTGTCAGGCATATTGCTTACAGGGGTGCCTTGAAATTCTTTAATTGCAAAATCAGGGGTTTTCTCCACCGACTGGCGACGCGTCAAAAATAGTGAAGGAATGTAGTGGTGCACCTCATGACAGGATCAAAGGGATGATCAACACAGATACACTACTATTCTATCACCCCGTTTTCCAGCTTGCATTTTCAACCAAACAGACGGGTCGATTGAGCTGAGAGACACGGAATCTGTATTTTCTAGATAAATACTGTTTTCAACTTACCACTCTATTATGACGGGGTGATAGGTGACGTTAGAATAACTCAGCGGGAGTGACAGGTCCACGATCCAGAATTTCGACTCGGAACTAAAATAACCTCATATTGCGAAATAGATTGAAATAGTCTGGGAGGAGAGATAAAGTTACCGGTTCCCACTCTCTCGGCGCTCATTCTGGAAAAGGAGAAAGGTTCTGAACAATTTAATATAGTCGTGCCTTATTGGAGAAAGAGCGGGACGCGTTCAAAAACGAAAGCTTAAGTAAGAGTGGGAGAGAAGCGAGAAAGCAGTCGCAGAGAACTTTTTCAACACGAATCAGGCTACATCATCAGTCAAGTAAGTTGAATCGATGTCGAGCAAGTGATTGATGATTATCAATTGCGAGAAGCCATCTAAACCTTGTTATATATCTTGAGCAGATACCGAATCACTGCGCTGGACGCCGTTACGACAACTTCGGATCTTCGGGATGTCATATCAATCTTTTGCCGCGCCGATCCCACAACCGTTGCTCACTTCCATCGCAACGTCAAACAAAGGATCGCGCTTGAGCGACTCTTCGATATCGTCTCATGCGTCTTCCTCATCCACAGCGTTCAGCTGGACTCCGTCGCGTGATTCAGTATATTCGACTTCATCAGATGGATGGTCTGCGACCGTCGTAACCCCTAGAAAGGAAAAAGGATTTGAGCTGGAAATTTGGAAGAACAATGCTGAAGTGGAAGGGAGAGGGGAGATCGAGTATATAGACTTGGCCGGGAAGGAAAGTTGGTGGAACGTGAGCTTGTCCATTCCCTTGTTTCTGCTGAGCACGCTGACGAAGGGATGCCAAATAGTCAACTCAGCCTTCATCTAGAGTGCTAGACCATGAGGAGAAGAAGGAAGATGTTCAAAGGTGGTTGGATGACTCCCCTACTTTGCCATCGTCATCTGTACTTCCAGAAATCGATATTATGCCCTCCAGTTTATCGGGCGACTTAGTGTCAAAGAAGAGATGTCAATATCAGATGGCTGGAAAGCGGATTTATGACCAAGAGAAAACCATATTTGATGTGTTTGAAACCAACGATAATGAAGGAGAAAGTGAGTGAACACCTCAGCAATCGTCAGAATATGTGGCCTTTTTAGGCTACTATTCATTCTCCAACATGGCATTATATTCGACTCGATTGATCTGTATAAAGAACTTGTCTCGCCTATTTAGTTGATCAAACTCTGTCGGATTGACGGTTGTTTCAGTTTCACTTTTTCTGTCTTTTAACTCAATCGATGGATTCGCTTACTGAATGGATGGTAACTGATCTGTTCCTGTCTTGTAGATGATACTTTGTTCTCAGGTGTATCTATACACCGACCTTTCACTACCAAAATTCGACCTCCTCTTCCTAATCATTTCACCGATCCCATCGTCCCAGTTATTCCATCACGCAATTCTTCCAGAAGACGTCCGGTTCTACCGTCAAGAGGATCATCCTTAAAATCTCTAAAAAGCCAGGAGTCATCTGGTCCCCCAGTCGCTGGACCTTCACGAGCTATAGCTTCTCATCGACCTACACCAGCTCGCACGTTCTCACATCCTCCTCCAACCACCAATCGACGATCCTCCCTGCATAAACATCGTAGACTATCGCCAGCTCTTCTTCAGCCTATATCGGAAACTCCCAAGGATTTAGACGTACCTCCAGACGCTAGTTGGGCTTTACGTTCCTCTCCTCCCAAAATTGGTTTGGCTAAATCAACACCTAATTTGCGGCGAAAAAACTTAGACATGACACTGAAATTCAAGTTCAAACGATCCAGCTCTCAAAAGGATTGTCCAGGAGCAAATGATTTCATGCCTTGCGATTCTTTCCCTTCCTCCCGAGACCTATTCGAAATTGAAAGAGAAGGTAGAGCTTCTTTGTCAGATATAGCAAGATCATTTATTTCATCATTACCTGATAGTCCTGGAAGAATCAGTCTAGATGGAAGGCCGGACATCAATCTTGGCTTGAGGAAGAGTCCTAAAACAAATTCTCTATTGGGATTGAAAAAAAGTCAATCACAAAGAAGACCTTCTCTGCTAGGCCTGCCCGAATGGAATCCCAGACCCAATGCAAGATCAATGAGTGATTCTCACATAACTCAATCGAGTTCTAGAACACTTGATGCTTTGAGAAGAAGTCGAGATTCACCTTTGTCAAATTCGGAAGATATATTTGGTTCTTCAAGTAAAAGATGTTCGATCTCATCAAATACAAGACCGTATTTGGAGGAGGATCTGTTAGCTGTTCTGGAAGCTGAAAATTGGGATTGGCCATCACCGCCATTCAGAATTAATAGATCAGAATCTACACCTGGATTATCAACATCAGGGACTTTGGAAAGTATGGCAAGCCCTCAAACTCCAAGTGAAAGTGAATTTGTACTTCACGGTGAAGTGGAATGGTTAGCGAAAGCCGGGAAAGAGAAAAAGAGCGAATGGAGATCAATGAGTCTGGGAGAAAGCATAGAAAGTATAGATATCTCGCTTTAGACTGTCAGATATTGCCGGAGTTGTATGAGGTATACATCGAGTTCTTCCCCGTCCTGATTCTTGACGGAAAGCGTGAGAAACCTGACTTGTACAAAAGGTGTGACCCGTCAATTGTATATAGCTTCACTTGTATGATGTTGTACAACAGTTGCAAATGTGTAAATTTAGAGATGTACAGGGTTTAACGCACAGTTAATGCCATTCAGTGTGACCATCAAAACGCCTTATATTGGCTCATATCTTGACACCCAGACGTTTTTTTCGCCGTGGCCTCCTTGAATTCGGATCAGCTCGAGTGCAGAATACAGTATACAATACATCTTGATCTATAAATACAGTCAATACTATAGTCTAATCCAGTTTTTCTAGATAATCTAATCTATCCAACACTACTTGTTTGGAAGTCTCTTCAATTTCACCAGCCAAGAATACCTCATCGAGAATTGCATACACCTGCTCATTTCACAGTCAGAACCAACATATCAAGATCGAAGGTTGCACGACGGAGATGTAGTCTCGTGTGGAATCGATGTGCCGAAGCAGTAGGGAGCACAAGGGGACATACCTTGTAGAAAGAGAACACCAGATCTAATTCGCAAACATTTTGGAAGAACGCATCTGATCGCGTATGTCAGCATATGAGTCAGTCGTCGAAATTTCACTCGGCTGCAGCATGATATAAGATGACCAAGGAGGTGAAGGAACTGTGAATTGATGACGGAGAAATAGGCAGAGACACTCACCCAATACCTCAACGAAAAGGTGGATAGCCTCCAGATACGCTAATTCATTGTCGTTCGAATCTACGCACACACAGAAGAAGAGACCTGCATATCGTCTGTAGACGATCTTGTCGTTTCGAAACTGTAGAAGCGGGTCGTGCAATATACAAAAGAAGGACAATTGAGGGTGAGTGGAAGGTAAGGGGAGCATCAATATGAGCAAGGAAGCGAAAGAGGGATAGTGTAAGAAGGTCTACTACATACCTCTACAAAGTTGGATTGGTATTTCTGGTCCCGCGGAGCGATCAATCTATGTACTTCTCCTCTCAGTCGGACCTGTATACATTCAATTAGAAGCGGAAGATTGTCAGTATGGATCTGCGAAAACCCAAAAGCAAAGCGTAAAAGGCTGCACATACCTTCTCATCATCATCATAAGGAGAATACCATTTAGACAATCTCGTCTTTCCTTGTCGATTCTATACCGATGACAGAGGTCAGTGCTGTATGCTTCTTCGCGTTTTCGCGCTTCTGCAACCGAAATTTGACTAACCTGCACCAGGACGAACTTGATCATTTGGTGCGAGGACAGATGAAGGGGTGAGTAAAACCAGTAAGGAATTCTTAGGATTGGGCCGATGTGTCGAATGCTGTATCAACGAATTTCAAGATTCGATCACAGTGGATATATCCGGCGTGAGAGAGACGTGAGCGGGACTGGAAGAGTGTTCTGAATATTGTGAGATGAAGAAACTGGAATTGTCAATTGGAATAACAACAACAACAACAACAGCGAGGCGGTCACATTTGAGCTATGGTGACACCACGTGGTCGCAACGATCTCCAATATATGTTACCGAGATCCTAATTCACTGACAACGATATCTCCCTTTTCCTCCTTTCTTTTCGTTCAAGCAAAATACTATTCACCATTCGAATATGGCGTCCGCATACGGGCGAGTGCCAGAGCAGGAAGGAGATACCTCTCGGACCCCTCATTCCGACAATCGTCAGTCAATAGGTGGGCGGTCCGAGGCGTCTTCGATAGAATTTCGAGATCAATTAGATATAGAACCATTTGACGAGAAAGGAGATAGATTCAGAGATGACCCAAGATTAGAAGATGAAGCTGGAGACGGAGATCTGGAAGAAGAGGGATATGCTATTGAGCCGCCTCAAAGGGTGAGTCAGTCCGTACCGCTAGTGCATGCTCTGGCTATCAAGCCCTCGGGGATGACATAATTATTGACGAGATCGTATAGCTTCGACCGCGTCAGAAATCGAGGAAGATCTTAGCTACATTGATAGCGATTTTGTTTTTCGCTGCTGCTATAGGAGGTCTAGCAGCTTCAGGCTATTCAGCTCCTACATTTGCGAAAAGCGGAAATCAAAGGATAACAATGGATCATATCTTCAACGGGACTTTTGGGGTACACTATAAATCGCTGGATTGGGTACGAGAAGGTCAGTAAAGGATAAATCTTCTTCATTATAGGGGAGATCTATTTCCAAGGCATCAAAGGACCGAAGGTAGCGTAGAGACATATGACAGACCAGCTGACATCGTCATCAGCTACCGATGGCACATTCTCCCACATCAGCGGCAATAACAACATCGTTCTTTCTGACGTCCACAACATGACCGATGAGACTGTCTTGGTCGATTCATCCAAAGTCGTCGATCAACACGGTAATCAGCTACACTGGCAGTCATGGGCTCTCTCAGCTGATATGGAATATGTCTTATTAAAAACTGATCACGTGAAGCAATGGCGACATTCATCTTTCGGCAATTATTGGGTACATCGACGTTCTGATTCCGTTACCTTCCCTATTGTTACTCCAACAAGTCATCCTACTGTAACGCATTGCGTGTGGTCCCCTGTCGGTCACGCTCTAGCTTTCGTTTCGAAGAATGACCTATATCTAATCACTGAAACTGAGATATCATCTTCCAAACCTATGTTGACTAGAATCACAGAAGATGGAAGTGAAACGATTTTCAATGGTGTTCCAGATTGGGTGTATGAAGAAGAAGTATTTGAGACAGATTCGGCAGTGTGGTGGTCACCAGATGCCCGCTCATTAGCATATTTAAGAAGTGACGAATCAGCAGTCAAGGACTTCAAATTGCAATATTACAATCCTTCAAATGACGCTTTCGAGGTACATCAATATGCCACTGAGCTTGACATGAAGTAAGTCTACTTCCTTCGCGCTGAGATGGTGGATGGCAGGCTGAACAAGTCATATAGATATCCCAAACCTGGCACTCCCAATCCCCTAGTCAGTGTTCACACCTACTCCCTCTCTTCTCAGTCTCGACATCAGCTCTCATGGCAGGGAGAAATGCCTCTGGACACCCGGATTATCATCGAGGTTGGATGGGTTGCGGACAACGCTCTGTTAGTCAAGGAAATAGATAGAGCGGCTAGAAAAGGAAATGTAGTACTATTCCAAGATGGAAAAAGTCAAGGCGATATCGTAAGGATATTAGGGAAAGATGGCGAGGAAAGCGATGATGGCTGGATCGATCATGGGCAAAACGTCATTCCTGTCAAAGGTCCTTTGGAAGGTTATCTTGATATAGTACCTAATGAGGGGTTCAATCATATCGCCTTTTTCAGTCCTATCAACTCCTCTCAACCTATCTGGATCACCTCCGGCGACTGGGAAGTCACTGAAATCTCCGGAGTGAACGCTGGAAAAGGCGTAATGTAAGTTTTTTACTCACACTCACCAGTCCCGGTGTGAGCTAAGCATATCTCACTCAGATACTTCATGGCTGCTACCCCTTCGATTGATCGACATCTCTACTCTGCTCATATACCTTCATCCCTCACAGAACAATACGATCAGACCTTCACCGCTTTGACAGACAATTCTGCGCCTGGTTATTACGAGACTTTTTTCTCTCCCGCTGCAGGCTATTATGTCCTAAGCTATAGAGGCCCGGAAGTACCCTGGATGAGGTTGATGGAGAGTGAAAAAGAGGAAGATCGTAAGTCACCTCAAACAATATAGGATGAACATGAACTCATCTTACCGACCTCGCCATAGAAATCAATGTCCTTCTCGAAGGCAATGCTCAACTGAACCAGACTTTGAGCGAGTTCGTTCGACCGATCATTACCAGACAAACAATCATAAGTGATGGTCATGGTAAGTGAACAGACTGACTATCTGAATAACAGTGATGTTGCATCATGAACTGACATGCGTGAGCAGAAATTAACGTTATGGAAATGCTGCCTCCTAACATTGATACTTCTGGAAGGAAGAAGTATCCGGTACTGATCAGAGTGTGAGTCCCCAATACCCAAGGTACTTTTTTCGACAGATCTAGCTGACTTGGCGCAACATGTTCAGGTATGGTGGTCCAGGCTCACAAATGGTACATAATCGGTTCGAGCGAGATTGGCATACTTTCCTAGTTACCAGTATGAAATATATCGTTATTATGGTAGACGGCAGAGGGACCGGATTCAAAGGTCGTCAATTGCGTAATCCAGTCACAGATGATCTCGGTCATTACGAGGTCATAGATCAGATCAATGCTGCTAAAGAAATGGCAAAGAGGATTTATGTCGATAGGAAGAGAATAGGAATTTGGGGCTGGGTAAGTTCAACACTATCGCAAGAGAGATCGCCGTTAACGTAACTTACATATATAGAGTTATGGAGGATATATGACTTGTAAGACTCTAGAAGCGGATTCTGGGATTTTCACTCTTGGGAGTGAGTACATTTAACTCACGTAATCAAGGATTCATTAATCATAAGCAACGCTGACATCGTCGTCCTATAGTGGCCGTTGCACCAGGTTAGTCTCTGCTCATCATACTCACTTCGCGCTGCTACACCGAATGTCGCTTCTTAGACTTTGTCCATCATTGATCGATCCTCCTTTTCCTCTTTTCCTCCAGGATAACTTATTTCTCGGACATTTTTCGCTGACACTTTTTTTACAGTGACAAATTGGCTGTACTACGACTCAATATATACCGAACGATATATGTCGACCCCATCCACTAATCAAGAAGGATATCTCAAAAGTGCAGTGAACAACGTTACTTCTTTCGCTGGCGATAAAGTCGACTTCATTTGGGCGCATGGAAGCGGCGATGATAATGTCCATTATGCCAATTCGGCGAGTTTATTAGACAAGCTCACTCAGGAGAAAGTTAGAGGATGGAGGTTCAGGATGTTCACCGATTCGTAAGTTCCCTTTTTGGATGAGAGATACTACAGTTGGGCTCTGCGTTGTCTAGTCCAAACCAGTTTCTATACCCTATGTTAACGACCACATTGTTCCCGCAGAAATCACTCGATGGACAAACGACAAGCCTATCGTGAAGTCTATGAATGGATGACAGATTTCTTGAGAGAGAAATGGGGTGTAGGGGGTAAAATTCATCAGTAACAAGCAACTTTAGGATTAAGTTGTCTATTCAGTCAAGGTTTCCAAATCTTATATCTGCATAAAAGAAACTTTGCAGCTCGTGGTGAACCATAATTGGACATCTTTTGTAGGAATCGATAAACGGACATTGTGAATGCATGTTGTACAATTGCACAGGTAAACATACATGAGTACTTGGTGGACTCAAACAATCCTATCAATAAAACATGCAAATCCGAATCGCATTTACATCTAATTTATACAGGACTTATCGAAGGTGTATTTGATCTATCTAAAGGTATAGCTTCATATCGTGCTGTACTGGGTCTACGAAGACTCAATCTTCTCAATAAAGGTAATGTACTTCCTCTTCTACCGATTTCTGTCCCCATCGAAACCAAATCACCCAACAGAGATCGGAATCCTTTTATTGTCCCTCCAGGTGAATAAGGTTCATTAGGCATTACTGATGAATGAGGTCTTTTCCACCACTAAGACGGGAAAAGGGAAATATCAGCGTCAAGATGCAAGGTAGAAAATCCCGATGTTTAGGCTTACTTTTAATGTCAAACTGGAGCAAACAACTGAAACACTACTGAAAGCCATTGCTGCTGCAGCCATCATAGGATGTAGATGTATTCCCCAGGGTAATAGGAAACCCATCGCCAACGGAATCATCAAAACGTTATAACAGCAAGCCCAAAGTAAATTGGCCTTGATTTTACGGAAGATGCTTTGTCCTAGATCCAAGGCAGCAACAACATCGAGCAGGTCGGATCGCATCAAAACTACATCGGCTGCTTCGATAGCAATAGACGTTCCTGATGAAAGTGCTATACCGAGTGATGCAGCTACAAGAGCAGGAGAGTCGTTTATGCCATCGCCAACCTAAAATGAAACAATCAGCAAGATGCACACACCTTAAGTGACAGAGGACTTACCATAGCTACTCCGCCACCATCTCTTTGACCTAGATCGCCAACTATTTTAGCCTTTCCTTTGGGACTGACCCCGGCATAAACTTCATCTTCATCGATACCTACTTCCCTCGCAACGGCTTTAGCGGTGACTTCAGCATCTCCAGTGAGCATGGTGACCTTAATTCCCATATTCCTCAAAGCTTTGATGGCGTGTGCCGAAGATGGTTTCGGGGAATCGGCGAGAGAAAGGGCAAGAACGGGGATGAAAGTCGATGATCGGATGATAGATACAAAAATGACAGTTCGAGCAAGATTCATTTGTTTGTCTTCAAACTGTTTCATCGAGCTTGGAATTTCCACGAACCCATTAGCTTCGGCTGATTTTTCAGATCCGGAAGACACGACGAAATCTGCTTTTCCGACTCGTATACGTTCTTGCACTGTTCCGTTGGATAATCGAATAACAGCTTCCAAACCTTCTCCGGTATGTGATTCAAACTCGATTACTTCTCCATTGGGTGGTGACAGACCAGCGGAAGAGAGGATTCCTCGACCGTACGCGGCGACAGAAACACCTAAAGGATGTTCGGATCTTGCTTCGGCTAAGGACAAAATGGAAAGAAGGGTATGTCGCTGCAATGGTGGAGCTGAGGTGGTTAAAGACAATGTAGCGGGAGTGTCGATTTCCAAATTTTTGAGCCCGTTGGTGAGGTTTCCTGATGTAGCCCATGAAGCAGCGACAACCTTCATCTTTCCCTCAGTGACAGTTCCGGTCTTATCTACTACTACTCTCCTGACATCTTTACAAGCTTCTAAAGCCTTTCCACCTTTGATGAGAATACCGTTCTGTGCTCCTACACCGGTACCGACCATTACTGCAGTAGGAGTACTGAGACCAAGGGCACAAGGACATGCGACCACAACAACGGAGATACAAAGCTTAAGGCAGACTCCAAATTTGCTTGCACCTGGAGAATCAAAAACGTCCGGTAGACTTCCTGTCGAGCTCATGAGTGAGATACACATCCAGCCGGTAAAAGTCAATACACTTAAAGTGATGACGATAGGAACAAAGATACCTGCTACTCTGTCTGCGAATTGTTGGATAGGCGCCTTTGAAGTCTGAGCATCTTCGACGAGTTTGACGATTTGAGATAAAGCTGTATCGGCTCCTGCTCGGGTTACTCGAAAGGTGATAGTACCGAGACCGTTGACTGTTCCTCCAATGACTTGATCGTCCACCTTTTTGGCAACAGGTACAGCTTCACCAGTGACCATGGACTCATCAACCGATGTAGCACCAGTGAGGACGACACCGTCTGCAGGGATTTTTTCTCCAGGCACTAGCAAGACCACATCATCCACTTGAACCAGTTCTGTAGGTATCTTTCTAGTCTCAGCTGAGGCGTCGAGCTTTTCTCCTTCAACTGGGGAATTGACGTATATGGTTGCTGAGGATGGTGTGAGAGACATCAGATCGGTGAGGGCAGCGGATGTTTTACCTTTCGCAAGATTCTCGATGTATCGACCAAGCGAAACGAAGGTTATTAACATAGTTGAAGTGTCGAAGAATGTCTGAGGGTGATAATCAGGATCGGAAGAGAATATAGCAAAGAACATCGTAAGAACGGAGTATGTGAATGCAGCTGATGTTCCAAGAACAACGAGAACATCCCTGACAAAAGAAAGATCAGCCCGAATCACCGATACAACATAGCAAATGAAGTGGTCGGAAGCTGGTTAGAAATCGAGTAGCGAAGATCATAACATGAACTCACATTGTGGCTGAACCATGTTTAACTGATTTCCAAGCGTTCTCATAAAACCTTCTTGCCAAGAATAATTGCACGGGCAACGTCAAGAGCAGACATACCAAATCCCCGAGATATATTCCCGTACATATCTTCCACATTGTCCATCCCATCAACCAATGAGGAAGGTACATTGCCAACATCCCAATGACAAACACCGGAACCGCAAAGAAGGCTGACATGACGAATGTTCTTCTCCATGTCGCTGTTTCCCGATGCTTCTGTAGTGAAGCAATCTGAGAATCGTCCCGCGTTGATACCGGTAAAAAGGAGAGTTGTGGGAATTGTGCGGATAAGGTATCGACTAGTGTTCGTAAGGATATCAATAGAGGGGAGTGGGTAAGAGCAAGATGAGTGTAAGGTGCTGAAAGGGTTACTGTATGAACTCCCGCTAGAGTTGCCGTTGTTTCCAGCAGGGAATCGACAACTTCGGGGTTTTCCAAACTGGGCTCAAGACATCAGCTCAGCCTTCTGACCGATTGTAGTGATTCAACCCACCCATAAACCCTCAACTCTACTTCGTCCACTTCACTTTTCTCTACGACTGTAGCCTCGAACCCTATATCTTCAATCTCTTCTGCTATTCTAGCATCGTCCCATTTGTTCCCCTGGCTATCAACGAAGCTCTCATCATACTCTACCACTCCCCTTTCAGCTAACAACGATATTTGGATGGAGTGTATACCAGGTTGTTTCAGTTGTGACTCTATTGAGGCTACGCATGCTCCGCACTGAAGGACAATCAGTGAGGAATAATATCGAGATTAATGCAATACTTACTGTCATACCGCCCACTCTGAGCTCGACCCTTTTTAAACCATCAGGAGCTTCCTTACTCAACCCAGCTGTACTTGATTCTCCAAATTTACCATCCTCTTCGCCTAGAGTAATACCTTGCGGTATTCGAGGTGAAGTGAAGATGGAAGTGATAGGTGCCGGTATAGCAGATACGAAGGAATTGAGTAAACCTGATCCACTCGCTGAGCGATTCCTATTGTGCGTGGGAAGGGCCATTATCGATTTGATGGAGCGGAAAAGATGGTGGGATTGGCTAAAGGACTAATACAGATCGCAAGGCAGTGTGTTGTTGCGCAGTTTAGATGAGTGTGTTGGAATTCCTAGGTGATGAGAGATTGTTGAATAAGCAAAATGGTCGCGTTTCTGAGTTTGAAAAATGGGAAAAAAGGGGGGTGAGATTGGAAAGGTGTTGTATTGTCGATCAATCTTCCATTCTACAGTTGGTCTCAGATGGGTGCACTAGACGTCACTGCTTGATGTGTCTGATAAAGATGTTGATGAAGAAGAAAGATGCCGAGTAATGCATGTCTGGTATATGAGTGAAATGACGTTGTTCACCTACGATGTGAAGCTGAACCACCAATTTTAACCTTTCGGATATTTAATCATTTGTTTTCGTACTATCAAACTTTTAGCCGCAAAGGGAAATCGCCACCCGGCCGAAGAAAACAACAAAGACTACTCAAAACATAATCAGATAAAGAGAGTTGGCGTATGATCATGCATCGAAGAATCAAACGATCAAGGTGAAACTTCCGTTTACGACATCACATCCAGAGGAGGATTTGGTCACTGTAGGAACTCGTGCAGCTGCAATACCAGATCACAAAGTCACGCCAAGTGGTTTAGACCTCCCGTGTAACGAAGATCGATCAACAACGCAGTGTCAAGTGTAGCGCCGTAACTTTGGCCTTCGTTTAACAATCTGATATTATTTTTGCGCTGTTATGAGCCTCGATACGTCTGAATACAGCCATGAAGCTGAAGCTGTATTCAACCCTCCTCTGGGAGTGCCCAGTGACTCGAAAGAATGCGACTCAGGACAAAGGCAGTGTCAACCCATGAAATGATAGTATAGGTCTGTTATCATTGCTCAGGAAAATCCCACTCAGGTTCAGGCCTTCCATAGGTTAGTTGATCGTCTTACTCAGCAAAGTATTCGGTTTGATATGTGTTTTTGCATGATCACGTTAAACGGTGTCCCTACCTTTCCTAGAATCATCTTTACGTTTCGCTATCTGTGGTTGACAGTCAGTGAAGGATGAGGATAGTCATAACACGGATAATGAACAGGTGGGATGATTTTCAGAATGTAGACTTGAACTCACCCATTTACCCTTGCACTCCCTATATGCGGCGAAGAAATCCAAGCACTGTTTATGGGCATAGTCAATTAGTAAGATGTAATTTCCGTAAACCACGTTTGCTGTAACAGGGCAATGAACGGCAAAAAATCAAGAGGATTGAGATGAGTGGGTGAGAACATTCGGAGACTTGAGAAAGTGCACAGAGGATATGCGAAGCGATGATGTGCATGGTATGAAATGATCGTCGAGAAGAACGAATTGAATGTCAATCGTCAACTCACCTCATCACGATTGTAATGCGCTCTTTCTAAACACTCCAGGGATGCTCTCGAAGCTGCCTCGCACGGATCTGCGTACTAATCATACAGATATCACGTCAGTCTACCTTTCTCGAGTCCCTAACCATATAAAGATCAACGTTTAACGAACCTTTGAAGCTGTCATTCGGCCCTTTTTACAATTATTAGCTCAAGTCAGCTTCTGCATGAAATGGGTTCATTCACCGAGGCACAAAGCCTAAGCACCATCAATACTCACCCTAAATGTGTTCTTGTAATCTGCTGGTTCTGTCAAAGATGCAGAAGGAGGTAATGGTTTATCGGAAGCTGAAACTGGGATTTTCGACGGTGGGACTTGTGATGCCATTTTGGATTGCTTTCTTGCTGATTTAGTTCCTTTCCTCGACGGATTTTACTATGTAACCCTATGGCTATGTTGGGTGTATATCTGCTGCTCGAAGGCGAATATGTTTGGGTTGCTCAGTGATATACCATCGTCGAAAAGGAAATGTGATCGAATTGGGAATTCGTTACGGCAAAAGAGGCCTGATTCAAGGGGTGACTAATGCGGGGCACCTCAAGAGTACTGCAGCTTGTTGCTTGCGCGATAATAGATGTATATCCTCATCATTTATGCATTGAAGTGTTACCACGAAGTCTCAGTCTTAAGCACTTAATAGCTTATCAGCAACAGGCTATCAGCAGCTACATATACCTGCTCCGACGAGTCACATTGGACGATGACTGTAATTGGGACATTGGCAGGAATAGGTATGGCCGTAGGGTGAGTATAGGACGTGTTTTCAACAACGGTTGGTCGAAACTGATATTTCTATTTCATAGGCCACCTCTAATCTATGCTGATCAAGTGAGTTCTCCGTGCCATACACTAAAGGGGAAGCTGACAGATTTCATAGGCATATAGTATAGTTAAGAAGAAGTAAGTATTTAACCTCCAAGCTCAATGGGCATGCTGCAACAAGAGAGTCATGAGCGGATTGCTTACAGCGTTATTCGGCAGAGACTCATCTGGTTTTTCGCACGGTAAATAGTCTCATTCCCGTTATTATCTCACAGTATCTACGAGAATTGAAGGAGGGTCGAGGGCTGATTCTGCCCAATACAGATGTTTGCGGTGTAATCTTAGTTGCAAACATAATAAGAGTCTTCTTTTGGCTTGGAAATAGATTCGAAACCCGTGAAATTACACCTTTATTCGTCTCTATAATGATGCTGACGGTATAGCTTGTGATGCAGCACTTCTTATTCAGTCATTACTGTTGATTGTATCTCAACTACTACTCCTAGCAATATGTTTACATTATTCACCTTCGTCGGAACCTTTAGACGATTCGACGAATTACGCTCCGTTATCACCTTTACCTCTTTCTCCTGCTCCTACATCAGGTCAAGGCCATTCAAGACAAGAATCAGATTACCTATCTCGACCTCCACCTCCGCAACGTCAGACCTCGTCCACGCCTGTAGGAAGACAAGGTGGGTTTAAAGGTCTGTTTGTGGGTGGGAAAAGACCTTTTGAGTTTTGGCAATGGGATGGATATGGAAGTTATTTAGAATTCTTAGCTGGTCTCATCGTAACTCTGGGGATATTGCAGATCATATTGGGCAGATGGATGTGGTGAGTTATTTTTACCTTTATCAACACAAATTTTATGAGGAAGGGTAAATAAGCTGACTGCGGAAATGTTGCAACAGGTATATCGATGCGTGAGTTGTTGCTCTATCACGATCAACCGTCTTGATATATAACTGACACATCAACGATTAGATTGGGCTTCGTAGCTTTAACGATAGGTAAGCTCAAGTTCCGTTTCGTGAAACATATAATACAAACTAATCACTTGTTCAATCAGAATCGACTTTACCGATCCCTCAATTCATAGCTAATTTCGGAAGGAAATCGTGTTATGGATTCAGATCATCTACTTTGGCAGGATGGTTCTTCGGTGATGCGTACAAGTGAGTTTCAAACAGCTGATAAGACAATGAGACAGGATACGATACCAGGATAAAAGAATGAAGCTGAAGGTTTGAACTTAGGACTGTGTACTTCTTCGTTAGAGGTTCACCCATACAATTCAGAGTTACCGCTATATTGACATTATGCTGGGACAGTGGTGAGTCATTTACCTTTTAATCGCGCAAGTACCCTTCGTTGCTGAATTGTTGTTCTTTTATAGCTGTGTTAGCTCAAAGGATCATTTACGGGGCTAATCCGCCTCGAGAAGGGATAAACGAATATTCTTCGGCGCCAGTTCAAGGAGAAGAATCGAGGGGTTTAAGAACAGATGAAGAAGAAAGGCAATTTTCAATTCAGTAGACGCGTAAAAGTTCGAAAATAGAGAATAAGAATGCAATGCATTATACCATCCGTCCGTCCACTACCACTTCTCGACTATAGATTATATAGTTGACTGAATCTATCCCTCAGAATGACAAAGGTCGTTTAATGATGACCTTCCTTCTTGGAGAAGATGTTTCTCTTCTCTGCTCGCTTTTGTTGAATTTTTTCAACAGTCATGTAATCCCACTCGGCTCGCTCAGCTTCTTCGGCAATGACACCCTCGATCAATGGAGTGAGGTATCGGACATCCTATATAAAAGAGTACCATTGTTAGCGAAAATCCAGTCACAGTGCAATTGCAAGAGTCGACGAGGCGACCCCAATACTGATCTGAGACTGCTACTCCATCTATTATGATTCGGGTAAAGATATCCAACTCACTTGTTCGGGTTTGACCCATTGATCTTTGGGAAGATCTTTGTGGTGCATTGATTGAATAAGACCTTGTCTCATTCGGAATACTCGGTCGTACTTTTGTTGAGGAGAGAGTCGTTGGATAGCCTACATTCCAGACGATAAGGGTCAGCAAGACGCTCCGGGATGACATGATCTATCCGGTATTTATAGCACTTCTCATCGGATCCTCTCCTGGTTTCGTACCCATGATGAATTTGCGACTTCGCTTCGCCCTCTACGAACGGCAGCCACGAAATGAGGTGTCATCTGACAGTTCCCCATTCAGATCTTTGCCCTATTTCACTCTCTGTGACGGCACGATTTCTCCACACTTCCACTCTCGCATAGTATGATCTCCAATCGTCTCAGGAGCTTTTTCGGCCATTGTGAGTCTTCCTTATAACAAATCGACTGTAAACCATCTTCCAGGTATGCCGATGTACGTCTATATGTTGTGCTGAAGTCGTGACAATAAGACTCACCTTTTGGACTTGAGGTGTCTCCTCAAGAATTAAATCATCATAAAGATATCCCTTCTTCCTGTAACCAGCAGCGTTCTTGTAAAAGTTTGACCATCTAGCCCAATACTTTTGTAATCCTGGTTTTGATTTGATCCAAGGGGCGAAGCTGTTGGTCCAATCGATATGTCATAATGTTTAACAAGAGCATGATTTAGGGTTAAAAAGGCGATTTTCCGAGTGGTTGAGTAGTTTGTGTTTGTGAGGATGATCATTGTTGTTATATGGAAAAATCGGATGATCGCGGATGAAAACATGTATATCAGTATACTGAACATTTCTTGAAGTGCAAAAGGGACAAAACTCACGAAGGTCCGAGGGGACCGTTCCCGAAGATCATCTTTGCGAGAGAAGGCATTGTGGTCTATGGATGATGATTGAGTGAATGATGTATTGTGATGACTGAGATGTAAGTATACACAGGATGCTGCTATAAAGATATCTTCAACATATTCATGAGAGATCAAGGGGATATCATTGGCAGGTTTCAATGGTTGAACGGAATCAAATCACCCATCAAAAGGCTAAGGGGGGGAATAACATGGGATCGGAGATTATCGGAACTATACATCGTAGTCATCAATGTGGCACTTCCTCAGCCTGCTATCTGTATATAAAAATGTTCATTCGAAATCTGGCGAATTGCTCGTTCTGACATAATCAACTAAATAAAAAAGAGGATATCATCGCAAAAAGTAGCATGAAATGAGTCAAGGGGAGTCGGATTACCATTCAAAATGCCCAATGTGGATGGCGAAATATGCACCACCTGAAATCGTATAATTTTATAATCTATAAACATAGTCCGTGGTCCTCCTTCAATTACCGCTTCATCCTGATCACAGCAGTCGACAAAGTCTTCTGCACTCTATGCACCATATGATGGTCTCCAATAGACACTGGTTTCAGCCTATACCAAGTCAATTGAATCAGCTTTGTACGCATATAATCCCGATTCAAAGTAAACTCACGGCTGGAAGATCGTAGCTCGAGGCAGTCGCATCACCAATTTGCGCAAAAGCGATTGCTGAAGCAGCTGTGGCCGACGATTTAGTAGTTGGGAGAGCGAAAGCGGCTACATCATCAGGAGCGTGCGTGTAATCGGCAGGAGGAAGATCACCTTCCTTTGGAGGAGCTGAAGATGAAGTCGCAGGTTTATCGTCTTCGCAATCGCACGTCTCGGTTTCCTCAGCAGTGGTTGTGGGTGTCTCGGTGGGAGTCGCGGATGTGGAGGGAGGTTGAGTGGTAGTGGCAGCCGCTTTCTCAGAGGTCGTTGGAGTCTCAGAGGTCGTTGGTGCTTCAGAGGTTTCGGGTGCTGCAGAAGTTTCGGGGGCCTCGGAAGACGTAGGAGCAGCAGCTTGATCGGTGGAGCCGGAGGTAGAAGATGGTTTCTCTTCTTCCTCACAATCCTCGCCTTCACCACTATCACTTCCCCCGTTGCCTCCCGAATCGCCTTTGTGAGTGTCGGTAGTGGTAGGTACAGCAGCATTTTCAGTGGTGGGAGCAGGCTTGGTAGCAGCGGCTGTAGTTGTTGCGGGTTTATTAGCCGCGGGTTTCTCGTCCTCATCTTCGCAGTCTTCCTCCTCATCCTCATCCTCATCCTCATCCTCATCCTCGTCTTCACATTCTTCCTCTTCTTCTGGCGCAGTAGTGGTCGGTGAGGGTGGAGCACTCGTGGTTGTAGTTGGTGCGGCGGCATTATCGGTAGTTGCAGGTGCAGTGGTTTCTTCTGATTTCATTTCGTTACAATCCTCTGATTTCTCAGGAGCAGGAGCTGAAGTAGAAGTGGAAGTGGGAACAGCTGCATTACTCGTTGTTTCAGGTGGAGCATCGTCTGTAGAGGTTGGACAGGCACCTTTACAATCATCTATAGCTGAAGTTTGTTCTGGGGTGAGACTAACGGAAGACGAAGTGGACGACCCTGCGGTGCTGGATGAAGACCTGGAAGTAGAAGTAGCTACTGGAACTCCTGTTGATTCGGAAGACGGAGATGGAGTGGGTGTAGGTGCAGGTGCAGTCTTAGTTTCAACATGAGTTCGTGTCTTAGTTATAGGTGCTTTAGATGAAGTAGATGAAGGTTGAGTCTCTTCGGGAGTTTCGGAAGTAGTTGGAGCGGCAGCTTCTTCGGTCGTACCTTCAGGTGTGTTCCTGGCCAAGATGGAATTACCTTTGAAGGAAAGTGGGATTCCAACTCGAAGTTCAACTCCAGGAGGTAATGTTGCAACATCCATGTTCGCCTACAGAGTATTGAACGCACGTTAGTGACCATCACTGTTCGGTCAAATCATCGATCAGTGAGGCTTACATCGTCTTGTCTGGGCGTCAAGCCTGACAATCTACCTAAGCTGATAGCCTGAGTAATGGCGAGAGAAAATAAAGCGTAGATGATAATAGTAGCTGACTTCATTGTGAAGTATCGAATGCAATAAGTGGGTAAAGGAACAAAATGAGCGTGCGAGCGGTGATGAGTTTCGCGCTAGAAATGCAAGTACTAAGTATCTATGGAATGGCGAAAGGGCATGAAGAGTTGAAATAGCGATTGAAGAAACGGGAAAAAGATGTTTGCTTTTCATACATTGACCTGTTCTTGTATACTGGGAAAATGAAGATTTAATCCAGATGAAACGCCATTTACTTATTGATTGAACAGTCTAGATTCTCGAAGGGGGAAGAACGACGTATGATTTGTTTCTCCTGAAAGTCGAGTAACAGCTACAAAGGTGTATCGGAATCGTTTGATAAATGATAGATGGATTTGGAAGGGAAGGAACGAAAGCGTACTCTGACTGATTTGAACCAACTTTGTATTGATATCGTCAAAGGTATCATTTTGGTGAAATCTCTATTCGTTCACTCCTTTGTCCGTAATCGATACAGTAAAGGCATTCCTTTTTGAGGTCAGTAGTTTGAGCATTATTAGCATATTTGATCCGAGTGTTTAAAGGTCCTCTGGATTAGTTGGACAGCCCGTCCAAGAAGGACGCTCCATGTATCACTCTACATGCCACATCACATGCGGAAGGGAAAGAGAGGTACGCGGATGAGAAGTCAATATCGAGCAGACGATCATCGCAGTAGGAATGCGGATATGGCGATCGTCAAATCATCAAATCATCAAATCATGATAAATGGTCATATTCCTCTAATCTCACAATCAGTGGGTGTGTGGGCAGCGATGAACAAGTAGAAATAGTAAAATTCTTTGAATCTTATTATACTGTACTCGTAATGAAAATGATCATTTTCGTTTCGCTAATTATCCATCGAGTTATACTACTCTACTCTACAACCTGTTATGTACTGATTGAACGTGCAGACAAACGTTTGATCTAAGCCTGTTGTGTCTTCCAACCACCGTTACGCCATCCGTTCCAAGGCGCGACGTTGCTCGTTGGGGCGGAAGTGGCAGCAGCATAAGATGAAGTAGCCTCATCAGGGGCAGAAGCACTCGTTGTTTCTGGGTCTGGGACAGTCGTTGAGCCTTGTGAATTGCTGTAAGAGCTGATGCCAGTATCGGGCAGAGTGGAATAAGCTGTAGAGACCGTGTTTATCGTTGAAGGTATCATGGTACCCAATGAAGAAACGGTACTCGATATATCGATAGAAGGGCTGACGTCAGTCGAGACGGATGATGGTGATGAACCATCTACTAGGGCAGTGCCAACAAGGACGTTGAAATTGTATATTCCTTTCTGAAAATCGAAATGCAAATCATCAGCTTAAATAAATCTGGCCTTGGATGAGACTTGACTCACATAACATTGATCAGTAATATCAATATTCCCTTTCCCAATTGCAGTTCCGCCTCCATCTACAGTCATTTGGAAGCTTACACTACCTGCACACATGGGAAAAGCAAGTGTGTGAACTCCCTCCCCATCGACTTTCTGTGAAGAAGATGTACCACCAATAGTGACGGTGATAGTAGCAGGACCGGTTGTCAGAGCAGCAACGAACACGGAGTCTGCTGCCATCTACACGACTATCCCATATCAGCAAGATCTATCATTAAATTTTGTTTTTCGCTCACTTCCCATCCTCTCGGTTTTTCGCCCACTGAATCTGTTGAATCACATCTACGAACATCATCTATCAGCTATGATCCATCGTCCCTGTCTGTGTCAATGCAGGTAACTTATGGCTCACTCGGCGTTTTTCAAGGTAGGTCTATACCACCATACTATCCTATCTTCATTAATTTGTGGTTTTGATTGACCAGCTTTAAAAGCAGATATGAAAGGACCCATCATATCCATCCAAGCTGAATGATCAAAATCTTCTGACCATTCTTTATTCCCATCTGTAGTCAAAGTACCTCTGTATGGACTAATCAAAGAAGATTCAGTCCAATCGTTCCATGTTATAATTTCTACAAATTTCACTTGATCAGGATGCGCTACTACGAGCTCCAAGATCTGCTGCCATCTAGTAGACCATAAGGTATCTGAATATAAATGGTAGTTTTTAGGAAATCCTGTCGACGCTGGAAGGTGTGAGTAGACTATACACCACAACCGAAAGAGAACGTCAGATGCAACGAATCTCTTTGGATGATGATCTACGTAGTTGACCTACACCACGGTGAGACAGGAGCCATGTAAGCCTTGCCCAAAGGTGCAAGTAGATTGAGATATTCTTCATCAGGAGCAGTAGTCATATTTTGAAAAACGGCAGAGTCTGAATCCTGTCCAGGCCATGTATTCCTGTTCAGCCCAGATCAATACGTCAACACAGCTCTTACTCTGTCTCTAAAAGAGGAGGGGAGGGCTTACCAAGAGAACAAACCATCTAACCCTGGAGTATCGGCAGCAGCTTGACTTGATTTATAGTAAGGACAGACGTAAAGATCTACACCGACATTTTCTCCTATTTGAACCCAATCTATCCCTTCACCCCAAAAAGAACTGACGAACGGTTTACCCTCGTATTGGAAATAAGCACTTTCACTTAAATAGGGCTTGAGCAACTCAGACACAGGCCCGGGATCCGTATAAGAATAATGAACGAAATCAGGTGATATGAATAATTTGAAATTTAGTGAAGATGCCGCTGTGAACGCATATTGTAGTTGTTGAGCGTTGGTATCTTGCCCATCACAATTCAGTGCCTACGACACAAGACGTATGTTAATCCACCAAGGGACAGATTAGACATAGACAGTACACGTGATGATGATAAATATAAGTAGAGATACTCACAAATCCATCTATACCTTTACTAGCAGCCAAAGCAATATCCCTATTCCAATCTTCTTGATTATAAGCATTAACGAATCCGACCATGAAATGGGCGAAAACGAATCGTTCATTATTGACCATACTAGCGGTTGTAGGTACCTGTCTCCTGTTTACACCCTGATCAGGTCTTACAGTCGACGCAGGTTGAACCAAGGATGAGTTGCAATTGTCGGGAATACCGAGAGCGTCTCCCAAAGAGGCTGTTAAAGGTAATCCGATGAACAGAACCGATCTCATCTCGAATATAGATACACAGCGCTGGATATGGGTTATAATGGAGAATCGGATTAGCTGGAAGTATTATATTATACATTTATTTGCTGTAGGTTTGTTTTGGAAACACTGCACATTCTATCTGGATAGCACTTTCGTATAATGTCGCTTGATTGATCCAAAACGGTAAAGGATGGCATAATGCCGGAGAGACAAAGGTGATCATTGGTTTGATTACTGAGATAGGGGGTTCAATCAATGGGCAAGATAGATGAAAGGCATTTGTCAATTGATACTCCCGCCAAATCAACCGTATCTTCTTCAGAACGGTTGAAAAGTCCTTTGCACAGCATGATCTTGATCAAAAATCACTTCGACGCGATGGAGAGTTTCCTGACCTCAGCTCCAAGTGACAGGTCAAAGAGGCACTGTGCCAATATGACCGATTTGCCAGTCAAACACCGACCGTGTTTTCACCGACCTCATCAAGCCAAGCCAAGCTGAGTGAGAGTATCAGAGCTTGTCCCAAGATTGTATTTTTGTTGAGATTACAGCATGATCATCATAAGATTAGCTTTTGCTGGCGCACGATATACTTTTGAAAGAATGACTCTTCAATATTGCGCCTTGTCATCTGATGTTGAAGTACGAATCTCCAGAGACAGAGTGTCTCTTAAAGCGCGTTGATGACAAGGAAAGAGACTGAATATCGTCATGTGTTCGAGGATGGACTGTGGTATACGCATAGGCACAGAAAGTCTATCTAAGACAGCGTGAGAACATGACGGAACAGAGTGAACAAAATATGCTTAGTGTATATAATGGACCGTCATATTTATTGTTCAGCATATTGAACTGAGACTCTCACAAACATGTTGAGTTCTATCACAGTCCTGCATGGAACGAGTGAGACGAATGAAGATGAGAATGTACCATGTTATGTTCTGATGAAGTGTGCTTGGTGGGATAACAAGACATTCGCAGTTCACTTTTGATCCCTAATTAGATAGTGCCTGTGGAAATGAAGTCAGTCACTTTTCTTTGTCGTTGTTCGGCAAGAAAATCAGGGGAATTAAGGTTCGAGGTTAAAGAATTTATAACGATAACTTATGTCAACAAAATAAATGATATAAGCAGAAATAATGTTCCACTTTAATAATTCTCCCACTGATTCAATTTCTTCATCTTCCTGTGAGATACATACATGTACCCCCTTACCCCTCTAGAAAGACGTTTTGCCATCGTTGATTCACATTCTTTTCATGATTCGCTCACCAGCGTTATCTGTAATACGAGTAGATAACAAATACGCGTTATCATGCCAATAACACCTAGACTCGTCAAGCATACCATCGCTTTGGTAATACTTGTCATTCTAGCGAACAACTCTCTCCTCTTCGCTTTGGTCATTAAGCCATTCTCAGAAGATAGAGCATGGAAATTAGCATGTTGGACCGGGTGAGTCGAGTCTTATACTTTTGGCAAACTTCCATACTCATTCAACACTACTCGTACGGCTGGCGGTTATTTTCTTGTTTGTACTCCGTTGCTGATGTCGTCTTTTTCAGGGAATGGTTTTGGACGTATATGCAGAATCATTGGGAAATCACACTCAACGCTAAAGAAGCGGTAGAAGTGACAGGCGATGAAATACCCCAGAAGGAAAGTGCTATGATTATAACTGTGAGTACAAATTGGAGACAGACTAAATCAAAGCTTGATGAAGTCTATTCAACTACTCTCACAGGAATATGTGAGCTGACGAATTCTCGCAGAATCACTTGGGTTATTCCGACTATTATTTACTCCAGTATCTATCTTGTAGAGCAGGAATGTTAGGAAGCTCAAGGTATTTCGTAAAGAAGGAAATTCTGAGAATACCTTTTTTCGGTTTAGCTTTTTGGTCAATGGGTAAAGTTTAGTTTCTTACGTGAAGCAACAGAGCAACGCTGGATATACGAAATCAATCCTTGACTGATTGAAGTGAGCACGTAGGAATGATCCTGGTTTCTAGAGATTGGACAAGTGATAAAAGGACATTACAGTGCGTATATCCAGGACTCAAGCGTATCATGAATGACCCGACCGACTCGAAAGAGCATGACTGATTGATCATGATTCACATCTTAGAGACGCGTTTTTGCGAATCACATCGAATTCTCATCCATGTTGGATCATCATGTGTCCTGAAGGTACGAGACGAACACCTTCCAAACTTGTCAAAGTGAGTTTGATTGCTTTTCACCTTCTTACTGCAAAGAGGTAGTGAGTGACAACCTGATGCACAAATCACTTCTTAGTCTCAAGCATTCGCGAGGATGAAAGGAAAGCCTGAGTTATCACATCTGTTATTTCCTAGAAGTAAAGGATTCGTATGTACCATTCAAGGTAAGTCGGTACTTCTCTACGATAATTTGACACTGCAGTTACTATTCGTACAAATCTGGTTTGGACAATCATCTCAAACATATTCACAACTGACTCAAATCCATCGCACAGCGCTGAGACATTCCCATATCAAATATGTTTATGACACCACTCTACTTTACTCCTCTCCTGGAAAAGATAAATGGAGAATACCCTCTTTGGCTGAACAACTGAGTTGCGAGGATATGACGAAGCAGGGATACAAGTTCAGAATACACGTAAAGAGGTGAGTGTTCCACCACGCCCCGCTCGGCGCAAGGCAGGGGATGGGATACACGGTCTGATCTTTGATTTTCTTAGGATACCCATTTCCGAATTGCCCGAAGGCGAGAAATCGCTCAAGGAGTGGTGTGAGGAGAAGTGGAAAGTCAAAGATGACTTATTAGACGATTGGATGACTGAGTCGAAACGAGCCAATGGTCTGAATGACCATCATGAACAAAACGGGCACATATGATGTAGTTTAACATATATGTTTTACTTGGGCTGAACGATGATAGATCTATGCATGATGATGTACCGTCCATTAATCCGATTTGAATGGGTAATTTGATGGAGAATGTAAAGACTCGGGCGATGAATCACATCTATCTCTGCCACAATTTTGTCAGCTTCAAACCTTGATGTGACAAGGGTAACAGGAAAAGGCGCTTACCATCATTCTCATGTATGCGAGCTTCAGATGAGAGGTACAAAGTCAGCTTTCGAGATCTTCAACATAATCCATATGAATCGAGACCTGGTACTCACCAATAAAGCACCTGAACCAGTAGCCACACCAACAAGGTATTGTAATATACTGAATTTAGCTTGTTCAATTTGAGTCCTTAGACCTGCTATTTCACTTTCTATTCTAGTATCAACCTCTTTTATTTTCAATTCTTGTTGACTTGATTCATCTCTTATTCTACCTTTTTCCAAATTCAGATCTAATCTAACACCTGCTTGTGTTCTTGTGACTTCTTCACGTAATCTCTGTTTCAACTTTTCAACATCTGCCATTAATCGATCATTCTCTGCTTTCATTAACGATAGATCATTCTTCTCGTGTAATTGTAATTCGGATTTCAGTCGAGCGAAATCTACTTTCTCAGTGTACCGTTGCTAAGTTATGGCCAATTAACACGAGAACATGAGCGATCAGTGACCCTTGTTTATATGACGTGAACCCACCTTTTCTTGCTCGGCTTTACTGACTAAACCACTTTCCATTCCTTTTATGCTTTCTTCCACCACTTCAGCTAATACACTCATCACCCCTTCAGACTGTTTACGCGTCATTCCGTTCTTCTCTAACTTCTCCACAAACAAGTAAGTGTCAAAGTGACTTATTTTATGAGGACGCGATGTGCTCAGTTGCCTTTGCGATGGAAGCGGTATACGTGAAGCTAGAAGAAGAGGAAGGGGCCTCGCTATTGCTACGTAGGACTGGATCAGCTGTCTGAGCTAGGAGGAATCCAGAGATATAAATACGTACACATCGCTAGAAGAGCACCCGCTCGACTCGTGGATGGCTGCGATAGTATTGATGTCATGATGGCTTGAATATAGCTTGATACGCTTGAGAATAACAACAAGTAGGTGATATATGATGTTCTTGAAGAATGGTGAATTGTTGATCAATGCATATGATGCAGTATTGAGGTGGCAATAAGACCAAGAGAGAGAGAGAGAGAGCCATTACGTAAGTAAGCCAAACTGACGGGGATAAAATACAATAAATTGACTGTGGGATATAATAGGAAGATGGCGATGTCCACTGAGATTAACCGGATTTTATCATTTTGATTTTTGGAGATTTTTGGGAGATTTTGGAGATTTTGGAGGATTTTCAACAAAAAAGTTGAAAGGTAGAAGAAGAAGTGAAGTAAAGTCGCATCGATCAATAGATATATCATACCACATAAAAGAGCATCAAGATTGAATCGAATCAGAAGCAGATACGATGCAGGTAAGCTGAAGACTACATCATGTTCATCGATACTTGGCTGATCAGAAAATTGTTCATAGTCCGACGATATCATCTGGACAGTCATAAATCATCAGTAAGTCTATCTGTCCTTTTACCAGAATATCATGTTGACGAAATTTGCCAGGTTCTGTTCTTATAAAGTCAAGTAAGCTTCCACGATATCCTACTGATCATTGTTGTCAACGGGGTTGTTGATATTGATGTTGATAAAAACAAAATAGAACAACGACACAGAATTTCTGTAGAAATGAATATAATTTAACTGGTTTCTGTACGAGACAATCTTGTCCTCTGGCGAATTCAAGATATGCAACTGTCAGAGAGAAGGACGGTGAGTTAAACATAATTCACGAATATCTTATAATACTAGCTGGTGAATATCGCTAAGCTGATAATGAATACAGGTGTATTATACCTATATATGAAGACTATTGAAAGAGCACATACACCTGCTAATATGTGGGAGAGGATAAAGTTATCTAATAATTACGCTACAGCTTTGGAGCAGGTAAGCTTTCAAATGATTCACTATTGATATTACGTCTATCAATTAATTGGAATTCACTGATCACTGATGCATGTCTTTCTTTGTATAAAATAGATCGATAAAGAACTTGTATACTGGCCAAATTTCATGACTCATAAATGTAAACAACGTATAACGAAAATTACGCAGTATCTGATCAAGATGAGACGATTGAGTTTAACAGCTCAGTGAGTACTCTTCTTCTTTTCCATCGATCACTCGTTCAGTCCGCGACAAGGAACCCACTTGCTCTGCTTTTCCAAGATACCTCAACTGATAAACCCTATTAGACCGAAGAAGGTAGGAATCAAGAAGAAGCTCGAAAGGAGAGAAGCGACTCGTGAAAGAAAAGCATTAGCAGCAGCGCATTTAGAAAAGAATATCGAGAAAGAATTGTTGGAGAGATTACGTTCAAAAGCATATGGAGATGCACCATTGAATGTCAATGAGGACGTATGGAGACAGGTCCTGGATATGGATAGGAAAGGAAAAGAGAAGGAATTAGAATTAGATATGGAAGATGACGAATCTTTAGCAGATGAAGACGAGGAAGAATGGGAAGGTGGTGAAAGAGAATATATAGAAGATACAGATGATGAAAGTGTAGCGGATTTAGAAGATTATACAGGCAGTGAAGTGAGTATCGATTTTCTCTCGGTCTGAATACGAGAGGTGCGATTGCGGGAAGGGGGTGATGATTACCCCATGCTAGTCACTTGTTCTCTTTACATCGCTGAATCCCAAGCTCACAATATCCTTAAATGACACACTTTTGTCCGCATCGCATGTCGTGCCGATTGACCTGAATTGAGAACAAGCTGACTTCCAAAATGAATTCTTTTAGTTCGACGAATTCGACTCCGAAGAAGAAGGTTCCGAAGGACAAGAATTCCCCTCTGATCTTGACGTGTCAGATGAAGAAGGTGCAGATGGTGAAGGAAACGACGAGCCCATATCCAAGAAGACTACTCCATCTACTAAACCTGCAACTGCATCTGGACCTGGACCGGTGGCAGGTACCAAACGTAAAGCTCCTCCTAAAGGTGGTGCAGCCAAGAAGGGAACTAGGAAACCTAAGGTTGATGTGGAGTATGAGATGGAGACTGAACCTCTTTCTAGGGAGATGTTGAAGAATTGGTAGATCACCTTCTCGGATAAAAGTTTGTCACTCTCTAATAGGCGATCAACTGAGAAGGAGGAAACATCATTCATTTGACGTCTATCTTTCAATTTGCAATAGTAGGTAGCTACCGAGTTACTACACGTCTCTCTCATTCTCATATAGATACGATATTATTTTACGATCTTGTATATTATCATCATTCTCAGACTTTTTGTGGTACAATTACAACATGCATCGATTTGATACCCACAATCACTATACATCATATAATACCGATCGTCGTTTTTTCCCAATGATACTGAAGTGATCATCCTGATGCGGGTATATGGCAATAGCCACGTCTCACAACACACTGAGTGTCAGAGTCACTTCACGTGGTTGAATGCCTAACGGCTCTGGGTGTACAAGTCTAATCGTCATCTGAATCGTCCGAGTTCAAGTCTAATGTAAATACAGCATTTGGATCGTATCTCCTTGAAGGTTCTTCGTGTATGATCGTAGGTTGAGGTTGTTCGACTGTTTCTGCAGTAGCTTTTGTTTCTACGGTCGGTTCGAATTTCGTTAGCTTCCAAAATCACGTCTATGTTATGGCCGAAGATGGTTGTGTCGAACCTACCTTCACCAACGGTACCTTTCTGACCCATACCACCCATACCTTCTCCGCTCATCTGGAACAACAGACCCATCCTCATACTCATCTCTGTAGGCCAAGGTTGGTATTGAGCTTTGTCGACGTCCGCCATGAGGGATGAGATCGGTGCTGAAGAGTGCCGAGCGAGGGAATGTGCGTGAGATAGCAAGGTGGCAGCGTGTACTGGGTCTATTGGAAAAATACGTTAGTATCATCCACTTGAGACTTATGTTCCATACGACGAACAGCCGCAGACAGGGACCGACGGTAAGAAGGTGTATCAAGGAGGAGAAGATTTTTTGATGAGACCAGTCTTATCCGGAGGAGATTCCAGTTGTTTATTGAGATAGTGACGATCTATGTCGCAGAGGAAGAAGCAAACAAGTTGAACAGATACTCACTCTTCTCACTCTGTTCAATACTTTTCTTGATGACTTGTCCATCCTCCACTAGACCTTCCAATTCGATCCTTCCACTTTCTAACGTTTTCATCAAAGACCTTACTCTCCCTTCTAACAATTCCACTTGTCGTTTCTTAGATTGTAATTCGCGCCATTCATCCTGATGTGCATAAGTCTCTCTTACTAAATTCGATAAATCCAAAGTAGATAATTGTATTGCTGCATAGATCTGTTCCGCCCCGTTTGGTTGTTGGTTCGTTGATGATTGTGAAGATAGGAGAGAGAATAACTGAGTCAGAAGTAAGGATTGTGTGGTCAGATTTTGAAGTAATGCTTGACGTGGTGGTGTAGAAGATGAAGAGGAGCTAGAAGAAGAAGAAGACGGAGTTGTGATGGGTTGATTGGCCATTTTTCTGGATTACATCAACTTGTCAAGGGAATCAGGTGGATTTATAGATACAGAATGATTCGATGTCCGTTATGCTGTCAACTTGATCCGTCAAAGTGAGTAGTGAAAGATAGTAACCAGGTAAAGAAGGTCGTTGAATCGATGATTGACTTGAAAGTGTACAGTCTTGGTTTTTCTGGTATAGGCGGTGCCCCTCACCCTCACCGTCCGGCACTGCGTATTAAACAATTAATCGAGATGTGATGCTGAATTACAGTATCCTTACATATCATCCTCGGCCGACATCTCGTATACATCCCTTCACCATCTTCAAACGATCCATCATAATTCATAGATATCGTATTGTCGGACCTCCAAGCTCAAATCTCGACCTCAGAATATAATAGAGGACAGTAGTGATATGCCCCGATTGGAACTCTCACCGACTCGACGACGTGATACCAATACCGGTTCATCTGGTATTTTCAACTTCTCCTCGATGCGTAACATAGATATGAGAGCTGTCATTCATCGCGCGAGAGGTATTCCTAGGGAGTTGGTACATCGTTATCACAAATTAGGAAGGAAGGGCAAAGTGAGTAGTTGGATAGATGCAAATTGTATCTGCCGTACTAGGGATTTAACATCATTGCTAATGCACGTTGTCGATCAATAGGCAACGATATGGTAAATCTCTTTTCGACCATGATTTCAATGGATACATTATCGACACAAGTGGGACGAAAGCTAACGTCACATCTTCGAAATGAATGGCACAGGTTCATAACGTTCATGCATTTCTTTATGCTGGCTTTAGTGATCATCATCACTCCCACGCGAATAGGTCTATTTTTCAGTAATTTAGGTATCAAACTTAGGGGAATGGGGTGGAAAGGCATGGTTCTATGTGGTTTGTTCTGTAGTGAGTATAGATCTCTCTCTCTCTCTCTCTTCCCTCTCTCTTTTGATACTTGTAATGAGATGGGACAAGTGACCAAGGACTGTTCACGCTTCGACAAACAAAGCAATCTCTGACCTTTGACCTTTTATCACGTAGTACTAAGCTCGCATCCACCTTTGTTCGGGTTCATGGGTTCCCTCACTCTTATAGGATTCACATATGGCGTTTGGCCAGGATTCTTGATTTCTTTCATATCATCAATGTTGGGATCGGTCATATCTTTCTTATCAGTCAGGGTGAGTCATTACTATCCTCCACACACATGGAACAGTCACTTTGCAATTATTCATGTTTCTCCCGCGATCCAGATCGAGAGTGACATGCTAACCTTTCCTCGTTGTTGTGATAGACATTCTTCCTTGGATATCTGGGCAAGAACGATAAATGGGAAGCTTTCGGCAATGTCATGAGAGCAAAAGGATTACCACTGGTGATCATGATTAGATATTGTCCTATACCTTGGGCAATCGGTAATGGTTTATTTGCTGTGAGTGTCATATAATTTTTGGATGTGATACGATCGACGTGTTGAGCTGAGTCCAATCGGTTTGGGTTCATGTAGTCAATCGAGAGCGTCAAATTATGGCACTTCATCTTAGCCAATCTGTGAGTTTTGTCAATGTTGTCGAGATATTCCAGTAGTCTCAAAACGGAGACGATTTGTATTGTGTAAAAATCATATACTGACCTTGATTTATACATAACCTAGTCTAATCCAACCTCGATTGTTAATACCAGTATTTATTGGATCCCGATTAACATCATTAGCGTCCGAGACTAAAGATCCGTTACAGTTCTGGTTAAATCTATTGAGTATAGGTTTATCATCGAGTATATCAGTTATAACAGGAATCGTGATCTACAGATTAACTCTGGAACAAATGAGGAAATTGAGTAATGCCAATGGTCATAATAACGATGGAGAATTAGCCGCTGAGTATATAGAAGAAGATGCTTTATTGGGTGAATTGAATCCGAGTGAAGATGACTTTGAAGATGAAGAATCGGAATTACTGACTAGACCCGATTATGGAGATGGACATAAACGAGATGGGAGGTTAAAAGTTGACGATCTGGAATTAGGTAATGGGAGAAATACCAAAAATGCAAATAGAAGAAGAACAAGTGGAAGTGATTCAGGTGTTGAAAACAGCGACATAAACTTGATTTGATTCTGATACGATCCTTAGTCTCTTTCTCTGCATGTAATTAATATATGAAATCTATCAATATTTTTACTACCCGTTTTGTCAGAATCACACCTGTCTAGTAGTGCTCGAGTATTCATTATTATTCGCAACAAACAATCAGTTCAAGTAGTGTCATATCGTATACTTTAGTGTTTTTCCACTTTTTGTACTCCATACTCTACTCTTGCATGTACTCGTAACAATCCACCTCGAAGTATAAACTTCTCTGACAGACTACAAGGAGTCTCCTTTAGTCAGAAGCCAGATTAAGCCTTTCAATGCTAAAAAAAAAGGTTTGTTAACAATTTCATTTTTCATCTCTTTCACATGAAAATAATATTCTAAATCTATTTTACAGACCTAAAAAAGCATACCATATCCAACTTCAGTCTTCCCTTGACGGTTCCTATCGCTTCACCCTAGTTTGAGGAGTCTACTCCATGTATCTTGGATAGAGGAAAAACGTTTTAGATCACCTTTTTCACCTCAAACTATACTTAAACTGCCATATACTTACAAAAAGAACGAAAAAGAGCTCGAAAAGAATGAACAATAATCAGTGATAAAAAAAAGTGAATACAAAAGAAATATACGGGAAATCGCAAGCTTTGCAGCAATTGGTTTTTCATTGTTTTCCGGATAATTGTGAAATGTAATGCAGGAGAATGTGAAATATTTGAATTGAATGAAGTTATCGAAAAATGCTGGATTACAATGAAAGATGAGATTTAAAAGCAGGGTATAAGCGAATGTGCTATATTGATTGATACGAAAGTTGGAAATATCCAGAATAATGATAAAATCCCCAAAAGACGTCGAGGAGATCGAGTTTGAATTGCTGATCTTGCTATGCAATTAACCCTTCTTGGCAGCTCGTATCATATTCGATAACGAATTCAACGGAGCACAATGTTTGAAGAACTCGTGCTTTTAACAGATAACAATCAGCTCGAAGGCTCGTGATCTGCGCAGCGTTTCGTTGTCATTACTCACCATCAGCAACTGATCTGCGTTAGGTCTTATTTCCGCATCTACCGTCAGAGTACATCTCAAGTAATCCCTGAAATTCGTACTCAGTCTATCCCAATCTTTGACTTTGGGTGTACCATTGGTAGCGATCAGGTACAAAGCCCTGACTGGATTTTCATTCAAGTAAGGTGGTTCACCTTCCAGCATTTCTACGTACGTGTAAGTATCAGCATCGGCATATCAATTGGTGTAACGATCAAGACGCGCAGATTGAATTCGATCGACCAAATTGGTAGGAGCGATTGTAGAATAGCAAAACTCACCAATAGCAAGAATACCCAGAGACCAGATATCTACTTTGGGACCATATTCATTCCTCTTGACGACCTCTGGAGCCATCCAATATGGAGTACCAACCATTGTTGTTCGTTTTGTATGTAATGGATCCGCAATTCGAGCACAGAACCCAAAGTCGGCTAAAAGAGACGATATCAGCTGTCAGCTCCACGAATTTCAATAGCAACAGGATCGAGCGACTGACTAAGCTTGACATCACCGTTGATGGATAACAAAACATTGTCACTTTTGATATCTCTATGTATGACTCCTTTTGAGTGTAAATGTCTTAACCCTTCACAGACTTCTCTTGACACAGCAGCTATTTGAGCTTCACTCATACAATGAGCGGTCACTACATCCGTCAAACTTCCACCTTCCATATATTCCATTATGACCCATAAATCTCCTTTCCAAAGGTATGAATCTTTGAAATTCACTATGTTGGGATGAGCGGATTCTCTCATTACCAAAATCTCATTGATGATCAAGTCCTGTTTAGGTTGTTTTTCAAGGTTCATTTGCTTGATAGCCACTGGAAACCCATGACGATCATGACATGTGTAGACACCACCGGAAGCACTGAGAAACCATAGCATGTCAGCTTCTCAAACCAAAGATTGTTTAGCTTGATTGAGAGTGAAACAACCCACCCCTGTCCGATCTTGGTCAAACTCTTATATACTTGGTTAGGATCTCCAGGTGTACAGATAGCTTGTAATTGCCTAACAACATCTTCATTCTCCTTTTGTTTATCCCTCCTTCTAGGGGTTCCGCCAGCTTGTTGTCTGCTCGTCCCACCTTGAGTTTGATTCCTCGCCAATCCTGTACTTCCTGATCCGGACGGAACCGGACTTTGCTCTGGTCGCGCTTTCTGTCCCTGTTGCGAGTGAGATTTGGCTAATGGCAATGAACTCGATCCTGATGGCTTGGATGTGGGGGCACGCGTTGTATTGGCTCTATCGAGTGGTTTGCTTTTAGGGGGATGTGTAGGCGGTGTACGTTGCGAGAAAGATCGATCGAGCGGTGATGTTGCAGAGGAAGATAATTGGCCCGGTGCCAGACGGGCAGGTTTGGTGAGTTCAGCTGGGGGAAGTCGACCAGGAGGAGCTGGTGGCGGACGATCGGCCTGCATTCGAGGTGGTCCAGCTTTTGCAGGCGGGGTAGGGGCAGTTCGCTAAAGATAAACATGTCAGTTTACTTGGCTCTTAATGTCATCGTTTGAGGCCAACTGACGGGATTCGCGAACTGGTCACCCCTCAATGGTCCACCTTCTGCACTACCCTCTCTGGACATGCTCGTATCCTTAGGAGGTATGCCTGGTGAATCAGGTGTTTGCACGGGTTCGGCATTCCTCATTTTTTGCCAAACTTCATCTTCTTGACTTTCTTGTTGGGCGTCACGGTTTTTGAAGTACTGTACTACGGCGAGAACCTGATTTCAGAGTGTTTTGTCAGTTGTCTTGTGAGTGTTCTGATGTCGGTAAAGCCGACATTTCAACTTACCTCATTTGGGTTTTCCTCTTGCTCTGCTCGCGTTATTCCATTTTCATCAAGGATCTTTTGCCATTCTTGAGGCATACCAGTATCTATGATAACATTAGTCAATTCTGCTGTCCGCATCTCTCCGCAACTCATCACTTACATTGTCCGGTATTGTAATCAAAACCGACGTGTGTGAGATGAATCGGGTCGTAGGGTGTGGATATGACAGGGGGTTTGCTTGTCGTCAAGAGGTCTAAATTACGGATATCTCGTCAGCTCATCTTTTCTTGCAGGATCAAAAATGGATTACACAACGGAACGAGTGGGTAGAGGTATGGGGTCTGATTGAGCTGGGCAAATGGTAGTACTTGTAGAGCATTTAGACTCACCACTCATGAATCCAAAGACACTTTTCTTATCTTTACTACTTTTGCCTGTACCACTTCTGTTTCTTCCTATTGTACCTGGATCTTTCGGTAAATCCTTATCTTTCGGTTCTGCAACTTGTAGAGGTACTCCAACACCTAATCCGATCTTTGCGTCTTCAAAGCTTTTTTCTAATGATTGAGTTGAATATGGATTTCCAGGTGCTGAGGTTGGTTGATGATGGAGAGGAGGTGGGACCGGATTAGGTAAGAAAGCCGATCCACCTGTTGATGGACTGTTGGTGATATTTGGACTTCTTGCTGAAGGTATAGTAGGTGACATTTGATCCCAACCGTTACTACTACCACTGGGGAATTCACCGAGTGGTAATGTACCTGCTCTTGTGGGTCTAGGTGGTGGTAAAACGCCATTTCCATTTGATGATGACATTGTCATGTTATTATAGGATGAACTTGCTCCAGCAGAGTATCTATTTGGGTTAGGTGAATTTGATGATGGTTTAGTTTGATATCCACTTCCACCTCCTGCTCCTATTCCTGATCTCTGTGACTCTCTTCTTGCTAAAACTCCTGGTGCGGGTGGTACAGGTGCGGCACGTGTAGGTTGAAGGTTTGATGATGTATCAAATCCCATAGGAGTTGAGATTACTGGTGATCTATATGATGATGGTACACCTCCTCCACTTCCTACTTGCTGCTGTTGTTGTTGTTGTTGTCCTCCTTGTGGGATACGCGGTGATGAGGTTGTTGATGTTGATACCATACCAAGAGAAAGGTCTGTTCCAGCAGAATAATGAGCACTGTTCCTTGATGGTCGATGATATTCGACCGTGCGAGAGACAGGGGGGAGAGGCTGGTGAGAAGAATCCGAGTTAGGTGTCATTGGTGTCGCACCCGTATCTAAGGTATGAAAGATAACATTTGAATTGAATTGATTTTGCAGATTGAAAAAGAAACAGGGAAAGACAAGAAAGGTTGAGCGTGATATATCGTCAGCTTTGAGTGCGCTCAGATAAGAAGAAGTAGGAGGGAAAAGGCGTTTTCGTGTTTCAAACTCACATGATGCTTGTGGATGACGAATTTGCCTCTTGGGGCTTGTATTACTTCCTGACATTGTGTAAATTCAAAGAACAGGAAGGAGAAGAAGTGATGGGGAAAGAAAAGGGAACACGCTTCTTTTGTGAACTAGCAAAAGTGTGGATCTGATTGACGATGTAAGAAGGAGGAAGGAATGATTGTCACAATTTGGGATGTGTTTCACCTTTATTGTTCAACTATCGTGTTAGGTTTAGGCGAATCAAAAGTCGTTTGAGCGTTTCGTTTGATCAGCCCTATTGATGCAAGTGGTGTGCTCGCCGGAAAGGATTGATCATAAAACTGACAAGTCGAATTGAATGAATGATGATGTCGTGTTGTGAATTGGATTTTAACAAACTACGTGAATAGCAAATGATGATAGATTGATTTTCTTTGATTTGCTGTGAAAGATTGCGCGCGTTGTTGTTCTTTCCTTCAACGTATGTATTTTTCTTTATTAATTGTTTTCGTTTTTCTCCTCGATTTCTTTTCCAATCTGCGAATGATCAACAGACGATGATATCTACTTGGATTATCCAAGTATTCTACCTTACTCCAATAGCAGAATGTACTAACGACCTTGAGGATGAGAATTGAGGGTGGATGTTCAAGTGGGAACCGGAAGTAAAAAGGGGTTGATTGATGTGTCCAGTATTCAATTCAATTCAATAATATTCAATCTCCTTCCTTTGTTGCGGTCTCATCCGGGGCTGGTCTTGTAACTTATGCGACTTGACTAACTGATTAACACGATAGCATTTGGATTGTACGATGAGAATGGAAATGGTGCGTGTATGGTCCATGTATCAGAACGAAGGTGAGGACGAGGATGTATGGGATGTATGGCATCAAATAACGGGGGTGTTCTGCATGTACCAAAGGGGGGGTTACAATAAGTTAGAGTTGGGTTGTTTTGGAATTAAAATAAGGTCCGAGCGTAGCATAGTTCACACCTCCTGTACCGCTAAGCTATAAATATATAACAACGACCTAAAAAGCGCTATTCTAGTGATTATTGCTGACAAAAGCTACGAGTACGAGTATAGTTCAATTAACTCGAGTAGAGTTTTGAAAAGGAGAAGAAAAAGACGCGATTCCTGCAAGTCAAAAATCCCGTATATTACGGCAAGAATGTAATCTTTTGCCCATCGAGCATGAAAGTCATACAAATATTAGAGTAATCGAGCCGATCCATCTTTGAAGTTACGAGCATGTGATCAGAGGAACCATCGGACTTGTAGCTGCAATGAAGGATATCATGCTGAACCGTACGAGTCCGAGGTACCCGTGCACCCACTCCACATTGGTATCGCTTCCTCTTCGGTCATCATGCCACCCCTCAAAATCACTTTATACTGGTACAGCAACAGGTATTCCGATCGAAAATAGCTTAGGGTCCAGACTTCCGATCCCCTTCATCATGATGCATTACGGCATTACACGGAGTATCAGATGAGTGTGGCATTTTACAAAAGCTTTGTTGAGAAAGAATGATGACGACATGACTTTTCTTTACTTTTGCGATATGCATCAGATGAGGGGCACCCCCTTCTAGATGACATGGCATTTCTATATATTGACGTTTTAACATCTCTCGATATCCTCAATACCAAATTCAGTATAAGTCTACTAAGTAGACAGCTGAGTCTAACAAGCTTATCTCCGTCAACTTCGACATGCCATCCATTGATCATACACATCTGTTCAAAGATGTTCTCTCGGAGAAATCGTCACAACTTCCACCTTCGTCAAGGTCGAAATCACCTTCAAGATTGAATGTCAGATCTGCTTCGAGAAAAGGTAAAGGTAAAGAAAGTGACTTGGACGAAGAAGAGTTCTTGAAGGAGTCTTACCGTATAGTAAATTCCTCCCATTCCTTTCAATCTCTCAGGAATGAGATTCACCTTCACCGTGGCTTTTCCGATTACTAAAAGTACTAACGATCTCATCATGATTCATAGTATAATCACTTATTGTCATTACAACATCTTCTTACATCAGTACGAAAACCATATTTATCGACAGTCGAACCACCTCCTTTATCTAGAAGGTCACATAAAGAAAATAAAGCAGCAGATGAGGATGAGCAGAACGAATGGAAAAAATGGGAAAGAGTCAAGTATCTGACTGATAGAGAAAGGGATGAAATTGACTTAAGAGCTAGAATGATTTTAAGGAGATGTAAAGAGCGTGTCAACGCTTTGGAAATATCAGAGCATGGTGAGTCATCTTACTTACTTAGTCTCGATGCCATCGCGACCTGATAGCCAAAAGAACTGATTTGAACACAAATGTATGTAATAGCTCGAAAATCCAAAACCCCTTCGACATCGTCTGCTAAAGCGACAGTTCTATCATTCTTACCTTCATTACTCCCTTCGGAATCATCGTCGTCTTTCCCACCATTGATCAATGCTCACAGAGCATCCGTGTTATGGACATTGAACGATTATTTAGCCAGACTCACTTCTACTGTCAGCGATTTACAAGAAGAAAGGTCTAAACGGCGTGAAGAGAGAAGTAAAACGCTAGGTTCAGGAGCATCGATCGAAGCTTCAAGAATGAACAACCTAGCACAATCACAATCGAAATCGGTGAATCACAAAATCCCAGATGGTATAATGGTCGGTGTAGATGATCCAGCATTCACAACATCCGATTCTCATTTATCAAATGGCAACGGATACACTGGGGGTTTGGGAATAATGAACCCTAGTGATGTACCTATTGAGGATCAAATAACCTCATCACAGATCCAATCATTCGAAAATGAAAATAATGTATTATTGGAACACATGTCATCTACTTTGTCTTCAGTCTTATCGGCAGAATCAAGTTTATTGGAAATATCTCAACTCCAATCTGAATTAGTAAGACATTTATCTCAACAAACTGAAATGGTTGATCAATTATATGAAGATGCAGTTGGAAGTGTCAGTCAAGTTGGAAAAGCGAATGAACAATTGAAAAAAGCAAGAGAAAGAGGTAAAGAAGGTAGATTGTTTTTATTGGTTTTTCTTATTGGAGCTAGTTTAGGTTTATTATTCTTGGATTGGTATGCTGCGTAACTCCCTATGAAGGAAGGAAGGAAGGAAGGAAGGAAGGAAGGAAGGAAGGAAGGAAGGAAGGAAGGAAGGAAGGAAGGGTGGGCCAGGTAGACCAGTATATCGGGTACCCATCGAAAGCAGAGTACACCGGGTCACAGAGATTAGAACCTATACATGAACGGTTTTCAGTCTTACGTAGTACCGTGATGATTATGTCATTCCGCGCAATATATCTATTTTGACTCTTCGAGGAGCTGCAATTGTAGCATAGCCAAATTGTACAACCACATTTGCATTGTCTATGAGATCTATATACAAATTGTCCAACGCTATTCTACATGCTATCCTCTCGATCAAGGTCGATCCCACTGTCTCCTCAAGCGAATACGAAGAACCCTGTATCCTTCTCCTGCGTCCTCAATTCGACTTCTGCACTTCCACCCTCTGGGATTGAATGTAATGCACCATCTGCGCAGACTAGTCTGTTATTCCCCTGTTCCCATCCTTCTGATTTTTGTTCAATCGAGGGGTTCCAATTGAACGAAGTACATCTGAAAACTTCCACTACAGGTTCACCTTCACCTTTTGTCTCCAATCCGTTACCGTTGCGTGAGTCATCTCCCTCTACCACCGCCTGAGAAGCGGGATATGTGAGATCGACATGTGATCCAGCATTGTAAGCTGAACCAACAATTTCAAAAGCCCTTTTAGATAGATTATCTTTCCTCTCTTCGATTTTGCTGGAAGGGATGAACCGATCTCTAAATGGTCTAATCATGGTCACATATATGAATTGATCTCCTTCGCTTTTGAGATTCGTAAATGGTGAAATCATAAAAGTAGGTTCTAATCTATCAACAGTCGAGGTTGATAAGAAATATGAGAATGGACCTTTTACATACCATTCCGCCGAGCCCTCTTTATGGTTATCGTCTTTAGTGGAAACTGAGTTCGATATCGTGAATGGCCTTGTCCATTCTTGAGAATTAGGATCCCATTGTTCTACGTCACTTGGTGCTTGTGAATTCGATGATAGGTTTACATTCGCATAGAAAAGTTTGGATGCATTTTGGGCAGCTGCAATTTTGAACCTTTCTGTTCCTGGATGACTCTCCCTTAACGCTTCTGAGTCGTGAAGGATAGCAGCGTGGAGTGAAGTTGAAAGTACCACGTGAGAAGAGAACTTCTCACAGATCGCAGCTTTAGTAGAGAGGGTGGTTTGAGTGATAGGTAGATTGATGGAAGGGCTCTTGGTCAGATAAGAGAATAATGAGGAGAGTTGGTGTTGGATTCCATCAGAAAGAGGGAAAGGCATAGACGATATGAGGTCGAGAGACGAGGGAGATAGGGGAGTGGAAGGTGGGAATAAAGATGAGAATAATGCATTTGCCTATGAAAATATACTGGTATCAGATTGAATGTCGAAAGACTAAGATTGAGGATAGGCTTGACTTACAGTACCAAAAGGTAATAAGACAACTTCCCATTTGATCCCTGTCACATCTTGAACGCCTTCTATCAATTCATGGAAAGTTCCATCTCCTCCCACTATCGCCAACCTGATAGTAGCACCTCCATCGAATGATCGAGTCAAATATTGACCTATGTTGCCTGCATCGCCAGGTGAAGAAGTGGTGTGGATCTGGTAGGGGATCAAGAGATGTCTGAGGATAGGTATGACATTCTCTTCGACGACTGAGAAACGGGGAATGGGGGTCAGCTCAATATTTATATAGCCTGCAGGTACGAATGAGAGAGAATCACTCACAGTGGGGTCCTTGGCCATGACCTGCGACAGGGTTCACGATGATATGGAGAGTCTCTTGATCCTGGTTCATATTAATATGATATCGATATTGATCAAATAGAGTGATGGGTTACAAGCGATTGAATGACTGTCCTGTTTAGGACTTTCTTTTGATATGGATTTCTGAGTCTCAATCATATCAAGGTCGTCTGTCTAAATTCATCATCATCGCCCCGCCAGGTCATGTCCTGTTTACCACTGTAATGAGATTGATATCGATCACATCATCATCCTGCCCATTTTTCTCACCCTCTCACGCCGATACACCGAGTTCGTAGTTAACTTACACCTCGGACACAAAAATACGGAGCGTCGACAAAAATGTGGAGTCTCCATAATCTCGGACAGCCCATTCTATCTCCGATCCTCACAATGTGCACCAAAGTCTCCTTTTGGATTATGTAATATTCTTGGTATGTAGGTTGACGCGCTTGAGTTTTCTATCCAAAAGAACATTACAATGAAAGATGATTTCGGATTTCCTCATCTTCTTCTTCCTCTTTTTCGTCATTCCTTCCTTATCCTTCCCTTAGTTGTTCTCTTTGACACTATCAACCCATTCTACTGTTATAAACACAAACCGAGGCAGATCAGCGGGTATCAGAAGCGGAAGCGGATCCTGCCTTGCCCATCATGGGTCGAAATCGACTCGAAGATGCGTCATGCGCCATCTGTATGGATTCGCTCTTTACCAAGAGAGATGATTTGGATGAATTGATTCCCATAGCTACATCTGACTGTGGTGAGTTGCTCACTGATCTTTCCATCTTATTTCTTGGTGTGGTCTTTTCCTTACCACCTCTTCATCTCTCTTGAAATCTTGAGTGACTCGCTCTTCCTCCTTCTCTTCCTTTGTTTCGTGCCTAGTAGCGAAAAGGAAAGAAACTGTAAAGCTGAACCTCGCTCTAAATAGGCCACGTATTCCACGAACCGTGTGTGATGGAATGGTTCAAAACTCAATCCGAACATTATCTCGCGACAGCAAGAGATCAAGGTATAAATGGTAGATATGGCTCACCAAGTTTATCTGATGCACCTGCAGAATGCCCTTCTTGTCGCACTGAATGTTTTGCGGATCCGGAAACGGGTCAACCTACAATTCATAGATTATACCTCAATTTCGAAAATACAACTTATTCTTCGAGTATGCTCGGTTCTTCTCCTGTTAGTTCAAGTAGAAGATTAGAAAAAGGAAAAGGAAAGGAAAAGGAAAAGGAAGGAGGAAAAGATAAAGAAGTGATAGGATTAGCTAGAAGAGCTAAAAATGTAACGGAGGAAGTAAAAGGTTTATCCGCCGATAGTCAAGATGATGAAGTGGAAGGTATGATCAGAAGAGGAGAAGCTTTATCACAGGATCTAGTATCCCAGAAAGCTCTCAACGCTGTTCAGGTGAGTACTCCTTTCGCAATAGGGAGGGGAGTTAGTCTTGTGATATCAATAATAATTGTGAGGTATCCAGAATCACATCACCAATCTCACAAACGAACTTGCCAAACTTCGGATGACCCTCCAAACCAACCCTCTCATACCATCTCTTCGAGCTAGGGTAGCAGAACGCGAATTGGAATTAACAAATCTTCATCGACAAATGCGTCTTGATCTTTCAAGGGAAACAAAGAAAATCAAAGATGACGAACAAGCCAAATGTGAAAGACGGGTGAAAAGAGCACAAGATGAGAGAGATCTATTTCAACGCGAATACGATAAAGAGAAAGTAGCTAGGAAAACGGGAATGAGAGCTATGGAAGAAAGAAATTTGGAGTATAAGAGAATTCTCGATGAAACCACTGAGTAAGTAACTTGCTTCTTCGTAGCCTGTCGCGATTCAACCTCTGGGGTTAAAATGACTGGGGCATATGCTGATTTTGGAACGATAGGTTACTAAAGCAGGAGACCAAAAGTCGAAAAGATTTGCAGGATGTATTGTTGGAAAGAGGGAAACACCTCAAGATACTTCAAAAGAGGGTGAGCTCCAAGTCCTCTGATGTCTATTTGTATGAAATGTGGAAGGTGACTTGAGCCAAATTTGATAGGCAGAAGACCGTAGAGTCCTTAAAGCTCAAGTCGTCAAACTTGAAGCTGAAAATGCTCGACTCAAATCTATCCAACACCGCGCGTCTTCCACCAAACGTCCTTCTTCTCCTGATATAGATTGTGACCAGCAAGAGTACAACGAAGGTGATAAGAGTATCCAAGAGGTCTCCAGATCACATTTCCCGACTCAGAGTGGAACCGGTGCATCGAGGAGATCAAAACACGAAGATGAAGACTCGTTACAGATTGAAATGCCATCATATCATGACGATTCATCTGTCCGCTCACTATCCAGATTACTTCCATCTCGCAAAACGATGAAACAACTTCAATCTTCTGATGATCACCTATCCGAAGGCAGAATCACTAGGATGCACCCTACCGCTCGAACAATCCAGTTTGATTTAACTGATAATATCACAAAAGACAGAAAAAGATCTACTTCAAGTAAATATTTCCCTTCTGGAGCGTCGGATCACGAAGGTGAAACGGAAAATCGAACATCAGGCAGCGGATCGTCATTCGAGGACAGGGAGGAAGTGGATGGTAGTGGAGTGATTGTACACGCTACCCCTAGTCCTATCAAAGAAAGAGAGAGAATACCCAGTCCATACAAAAGAAGTAAGACAAATCCATTTATGACGACCAAAGCATCGAGTGAAAGAAGGAAAGAATTACCTCTTTTGGCTAAGTTAAGTGAACCTTTAAAGTCATCAAGAGAACCTCCTCCTAACAAAGGATGGAATGATCGTTCGATCATAGATTTAGCAAGCTCATCCCCACCTTCATCACCTAATCGACCACCGATGCAGATCAAGAAAAGGGTGAATATGAATTTGGGTGAAAGACTTAAAGAAAGAAGTGTGGTTGACATGCTGGGTTTGAGAGATGCCAATGGAAGACCAAAAAAGGGAGTTGTAAGTGGACAGAAAATAAAGAGGAAGGTCTAAAGGTGCTCCGAGCATGAATTAGGCGTATAATATCTGTTGAATGATGAAGAAGTGAAAATAGAAACCAAGTGGACATTTTTCTGTATACCAATTAGGTTTTAGATTTGAGTTGTTTATCTTGTAGATACCTTTGTGTCATTGACTTGTTGTATGGATTCTTTGCAGTCAATCTGTGTATTTATGATATGTTTATTCCTTCTGACCACCATGATATGCATTCATTGCGCATGATTGTCATGATCGTGAATAAGCAGCTACACGAAGTGAATAGTCCAGAAGGCATGATTGTCAATCCGCGGAATCCGGATTGCATATGCTTATTTACCAATACGACATACGAATATGTCATTTCATTATAATGATGTATTGAATAGCGTGACCCTGACCCGGCTGCAAAAGATGCTGAAATATATTTATTCAGTCATCAAACTGAAGATGCCATTGGAGCGACAGCTGATTCACTCCCGATTGGGAAGATCAAGTACGACGGAGTGACAGACAATCTGACTCTACTTGCGTTGACGGCTATGGGAAATATCATGGATAGTCAAGACATAAAGCTGACGGATCCAAGCTGCTCAGGGGGTTATTGACGCGGCCAAAGATCGCTGAAGAGCAGGTGAGTGTTGTTAGGGAGAACATAGAACATAAAGCGGAGCAAAGTTGATGAGATACTTTCCTTATGGCTGTTTCGTTAATAATGACGTAGCCAAGGCATAAATCCTTGGCGAGTGATACTTCCCTTGCTGCTATTGATGCAAGAAACGAAGCTGTCACTTATCTTCAACCTGATACAGAAGATGAAGATGAAGATGTAAACACTTCTTCAGTATCAGCTAGCACATCAGATTGTAGAAGTGCAGGTTAAGTTATGTTCATGAAAATATAGATTTGATAAGATCATAAGAATTGGCTGGTCCCATATTATTATGCAAACCTCGTACATGTACGTGCCGAGTATGATGCCATTGGATGATCGATCAAAGCCTAATTGCCTTTTTCAGGTCAGATCATCAGACAGGTCGTTCCTTGATCCGGACATTTTTACATTTTTGATTTCATCTTTACTTATAATTGTTCTGCCTTCTCGTCATCCTTTCCGGCTTCTTCGTCCCTGGATCTCACATTTTTGGTCTTATTGTTCTCTTTTTGTGTTACCAACACGAATACGAATGAGAATATGTCTTATTGTCTTTTGTCATTACATGAGAAATCTTAAGCCACCGAATGAGCCGATTACCAGTACGAGTACAGATCGATGAAAGAACAATAAAGCCATGTAACGATTCTTCCTTTTTGTCCTGTTCTGTATTTCACAATACCTCAAAGAGAACAATAAGACTTTTTTTTCTTTTGACTTCTAAATGGACTAATTCACCTTTTTAGACTCAAAGCCCTAGCCCTAGCTCTCGTTTCATGAACAACAAGAAAGCTGGATATGATGACCTTTCGCTTGATGAAACGTATACTCGTACCAGCAGAGAAGGTCTTTATTGTTCTGTGTCAATGATGGGTTAAAATTCGACTTGACCCATCACTTCACTCACTCTCCCTTCCTTCTCCCTTCGCCCACTTTGCCCGATTCCTTCGTCTCATAAGGATGACCTACCTCCTTCTCGCTCCGCCCCTTGCTTCTCGTGATGGTTTGGCCATGGATTTACCTCGCTCAGCCTCACCATCACCTATAATCCCTCAAGGAAAAGGAACATTGGAAAATCAATTACCTATTGGAGAAGTAAAAGGGTTTCAATCACAGAAAATGAGGGAAGGGTTAGTGATTTCTTTTGATCTAGAAGAAGAAGAAGAAGATGAAGAAACTGCAGAACGAGACGTGTCGGATATCAATTTGGACGTGGAGATTATTAGGTGCGTTCAAGTCACTTTTTTTGTTGTTATTCTTGATGTTCTGGCAGAAAGATGAAACACCCCCTTCCTTTATATGGTCCTGGTTTGCTTATTGTCCATTTCGATTTCGCTTACACTGGATATTGATATTAATCAAAATAGACATTATCAAAGAAGTAAAGGTAAAAACCAATCGATCAATCAAAATTCTTCCTCTTCTTTTATCCCAATCACCATCGATCCCAAAATCACCGACGCACGGACGGCCATCATCACTCAGTCCTTGTGTTCCTCCTCGTCTTCATTAGACCCAAACAGCTTGTACCATTCCACATATCCGCATACGCACAAGTCGGCGATATCTCGCATCCCTCTACCTATAAGATTAAGCGAGAGACACAATCGTCTAAGTGCAAGCTTCATCAACCTATCTTCACCGTCAACTTCTAAAAAGAACAAAAGTATCCGACTAAGGCCTAGACTCACCCGAACGCAGTCAACGCCTTTACCGTCTAGCACTTGTCATCACTGCGCCCTTGATCCTTTGATTAGTGTCAATAGTGAGATGTCATTCAACACGCCACCAGGTCAATCGTCCTTTGATTTCGGGAATGATCCGATAGCCTCGACTTCAACTTCATCTTCGACTTGGAGAGGATTGAGAAGAGCGCTATCATTGGGATCTGGATCCAATATCAATAGTACATGTGGAGGAAATAAAAGACAATTTCGTGCTACCAATGTATCTAGGTTGTCCAGGCAATTGAAAGGCGTAACGACTACTACCACTAATAGTACTACTACTACTAGTACAACTACTAGCAGCAATACTAGTGCTAATGGTAGTAAAGGTGATTATCATCGTCAATTATCAGAAACCGATATATCATCATGTTCGGACTTGAGAGATGTAGACGGTAGTATAGAAGATGAGTGGCATAATAACATGGTTGTCTGGAAAGAAGGTGAAGGTATCAGTATCATTGGTTCAGGTTCAATCAATTCAAACTCGCGTTCCAGATCTATCGTATCTACACTTGAAAGGGAAGATGTACCTAGTGGACCAAGCTCACCTTGTGACACGGATCACTTTTCACTCTCAGATTATACTACCACGACTCTACCTTCCTTCCCAAACCCTCCCATCTCACTTCCTTCTCCCCTTCCCACGATCATTAAGGATGACGGGGAGAACAAGCTCAATACGATCGATATCCTTCGTTCACCTTTTACCTCTTTGGGAACGCATGGTTCACCTCCTTCAGACTTGGATTCTTCACCAACAGACCCTCAATTCCCTTTTCATCCAACCACAGGTGCAAACACATACACAAACACAGATACAAACACAGATACACATACAAAACAGAATGAAAAGTTTGTGTCTTCCCCTGTGTTGATCGTGTCGACTTCACCTCAATCTCCTTATCGTCCACCTTGTCCTACTTTGACCCCTTCACCTCAATTCTCCTCTTCAAATTCCCCTATCCTCATCACTCCAGGTGTGTGTCCATCTCCCGGATCATCCGGACCATCATCACCGGACAAACACAACAAAAAGGATATCGATTATATAGGGGGAGGAAACACTTTGGCGCCGTTAATACCGATAAACACCAGCCCTGCTTCAAGCTCCACTCATCCATTGTTTTTCCCGTCACGTTTGACCCTCGACACAGCGACGTCAACAAAAACAAATGTACCCATCATTACTACTGAAGACGCGAATCACTCTGACTCCCCTTTGAAAAGAACAATAAGCTCAAACAAAAAAGACAACGACAGTGAAGATCAATCTCTTCAATCGCCTATTGTTCTTTCGACGCGTGACGTTTCAGACAATAATAACGTTGCGAATCGAAGCTCATCAATACAATCTGAAGATTCAATGACTTTTGGTGATAACCAGTCTCAACGTAGGCAAAGGGACTGGGCTTCCTACGGTGATCAAAGTATGTTTCCTTTTTCAGTCTCTGCTTCTTTCGCCTTTCCTTTTTCTTGTCCACCGCCTCTCACTGCCCATGCTCTACGGTCATCGAAACCTCCCTTTCATCTTTCTTTTCCCCTGGCATCACCTCGCGTTCTTCATTTCATTCTACCTTTACTATCCACCCTGATTGCCCATTTGCTTACTCTGCTCCTGTTCTTGCGACGCAGACCGTTCAAACCCTCTTCCACCACAGCCGGCATCGACTGACCCTTTACCGGGATCATACGATACTCAACATCACCAACATCATCATCACCATCATCATCACAAACCTCAACCGTCTGTCCCCGTTTCCACCCGGACGACTTCGACCATTTCGGGCGGGCATAACTTCAGGTTGACCAACGTTGATCCGGGTGAATCACTCTCACCACCTCCTTCATACGGTAATTTTACCAATTCCTCAAATTCAAATAGCTCGAGGAGAGACTCTAAAAATACAGCATTGTCAGGTTCAAGTGGCAGTTCAATCCTTTCATACTCCACTACTGATTCGTCATCGTATCGTGATCGTGGACACCTCAATCAACATTGGCAGTTCGGTGGACAGCCTGATATCTCCACTGTATTCGAAGAAGAAGGAAATAGTGTTGAATTTGGTGAAGATCAAAATTTGAAGAAAGATCAATACGAATTTGGTATTCCAGTAACCTTGAAAAGTAGAAGTAGAGAGAATTCTGATTCAGGTCATCCTAGATATCGTACACTTACTCATCAAACTTCATCTAATACTCTAGTAAATCGTCCACCTACCTCGTCGACAAAAGGATATTTCTCGAGGGAAAGATCAGGTACAATCGATTCGCAAGCTGGAACTATCACTTCCAATCATTCTGGCAAATCATTCAACAAAGTTGTTCATCCATTCGCAAACACAATCATAAGACCCACTTCACCTGTCATCCCGACGAGTAAATCACATAACACTTTTTTATCACCTCAACATCCTAAAAGACAGGAATCACTTGCTTTGCAAAATTCAAGATCATCACCCAATCTGGCAGAAACATACAAAATGTCTCAACCTGCTCATCAACTTGCGCTGGTCTCCACTGAAGATGATAAAGACGATGAAGAAACATGTCCAGTCTGCGTGGAAAGCCTGAGCTTTACTTATAGATTACCAGGAGAGAAACCACACATTGTACCAGACTGCGGTCATGCCTTGCACGAGGTAAGCCTGATGTCGTGTCAAGATTGGGAGCAGGTCTGCTGACATCGTTGAACAGGAATGCTTTGTGACTGTCTACGGGGATGTCCCTCCGGAAGGGTCAAAAAAGGTCTTGGGTGTTTGCGGTGTGTGTCGTCAACCCATGAGAATGGCTGATGGAGGCAATAAGCGAGACAGTGAGTCACGATACCAAGTTAAAATATAACAAGCTGATAATCGTGATCACAGAGCTAGCCGTGTTGATGGGCCAATCTGGTCACAATCCAGTTCGAAAATCTTCTCAATCCGCGCCGTCCGCTCGATCAGTCAGTGGCAGGCGACAAAACCCATCGCCTACTCCTCCTGATCCCAATGCGGATGATCCCCTCGAAGGTGGCAACGTCAGTTCGTCTCGTTCGATGCATTCGGAATCATCTCAACCCAAAGTGGTCGTACCTTCAATCTCAATTCGATCTGAGTATCCCTCAATTGCAAAAGGTCATCGAAAAGGTAAACAAGTGATCACAGCTATGGTCACCGTCGAAGTCCCATCGGCAGGTGATCGAGGTAGATATCCTACTAAACCTCGATCTCAAGGAATGTCTAGATCCGCTTCGGGCGACGAACAATATTCACCTCCTTTACCTCCCTCGCCTCGATCTGCATCCGAAATCTTCGGTGTACCTTCTACCGCTCTTAGTGGCTCTGTTTCAACTCCTGATCCTTTCGCTCATGTCGTGAATGATCTCAAACACCGCGTAGTCGACTACAAAACATCGGGTCTTGATCAATTAGGATCTTTGCGATTGTTCGATCTCTTATGCGTTAGAAAAGGTCAACTGATCAGGGAGTTTCACGTTTACCTTTTCCAAGAAGCTCTAATATGTGTTTCAGAAGAAAAGAAGTCTGGATTCAGAGGCATCTTCTCCCCGTCTTCATCTGTTAGAAGCGATCATTCTGGTGGATCTCATCATGGTCGTGGTGTACTTAAACTCAAAGGAAGAATATATGTTCGACACGTCAAAAAGGTCGTCGATACTTCTGTTTCTGGTGAATTAAGCTTGACTATCTCGATGGAAGATGAATCCCTTGATTCCTTCATCCTTTGTTTCAAGGATCGATCAAGTCACGAAACTTGGAGATCAACCATCAATCGCTTGCTGGAAGAGGTCAAAGGTGGTCATAGCAAGGCATCAAGACTCATGGGTCTCTCTGCTCCTCGATCAGCCAATGCCCCATCTTCGGCAGGGGGCTCGTCAATGGGTATGGGCTTTGATCTCACTTCTCCATCCACAACAGGATATTCTGTCACTCCATCTACATCGACATTCCCTCATAGGGAACCTTCAGCAGGCGATCTCGTTTATGAACAACCTATCGGACCGATTCATACCCCTGTAGATCTGGTGATTGTACTATCCCTTCCCTCTCCTTCATTTAGCAATCAACTTCCGCTCAAGGTCAAACTCATGAAAACTTCGCTATCTTTCATCCTCGCTTTACTTGGACCTAAAGATAGGATCTCTCTCGTTACTTGTGAGATGGGAATTAATGGAATCGTACGGAAAACACCTTTCCTTTCCCCATGCCGATACGAATCTCGAAAACGACTCGAGGCATTTGTGGACACTCTCGGAAGTGGCAGAGATGGGAAAGACGATTTCGAAGTTCAGGTTGGTCGGGAAGAACGATATGACGTTGTCACAGCTGTTAACGTTGCTCTTGATGTTGTCCTCCAACGAAAAGCGAAGAATCCAATATCTGGTATGGTGCTCATCAGCGATACTTCCGACGCTATCAAACGCGCTCAAATGGATCTTGTTACTGCTCGTCTTGATGCTGCCAACGTTCCTGTTCACGCATTGGGTTATGGTCGATCTCATGATCCGTCACCACTGTGGATGATCTCCAATCACACTCACGGTACCTATACCTTTGTCAAAGAATGGTATCACCTTCGAGATTCACTGGCTGGAGTAGTTGGAGGTCTCATGTCTATCGCTATGGATAATATGAAACTCCATCTCTCTTGTCAAGAAAACGATTTCCATGTCACCAAAGTATCCGGCACTACCCAAGCGATAGTCTCGAAGAACGGTAAAGATGTTGATATCGAATTACGAGAATTGAGATATGGTGAAATCCGAGAGATCCTAGTCGAACTGGATCTTGAGAAGGTCGAATCATCTGACGAACAAAGATACTCAGGAGAAGGATCAAGTGAATTTGCAAATAATTCCGAATCAAGACAAGATGGAAGAGTAGGAGGAAGTCAACAAGGCTCAACCATACGAAAATCATCCTCATTCAACGTTGATCGAAGACTAGGCCTCGACACTCTGTCAGTCGGAGATGCCAATGCTCTCAGAGACGTGGTATACGAAGATGCTTTAATTGATGAAGTTCCAGTTGTAGAAGTGGATTGTTCATTCCACGATCCAGGAGTTGGTAGATCTGTGGCTAGATTAGCTCATCCGGTCTTACTTACAGTGGCCATCTTACCGTCTACGGCACCCCTTTCATCGACACCTGCAGATCCGATGATAGTTCGAAGAAGAATGGAATTGTTAGCGAGTGATATGATCACCAGAGCCCTTCTCATTGCATCCAGAAGGAACTTCACTCATGCTTCAAGAATCCTAAGGGAAACTAAGAGGATAATAGAGACTATAGTGGATGGATTAAGATCGCATATATCGTCGTCATTGAATCATAATGGTCATAGCAATGGTGGAAGAAGTAAAAGAGAAGCTCAAACTATGTTCGCCATTGATGGATTATCAGGTACGATACAAGATCTAGATAGTCTGTTAGATGGTCTGGAAGAACATAAAGAACTATTCGAAAGGGATCACAGGAACTATTCAGCTCAACAGGTCAGTTTCGATTGGTCTATCCTGTCACTCGAACATCATTATCTCATTATCCGTCTATTTGAACGAATTCAATGAGAAACACTCAAACTGATTCATTTTTTCAATGATTAATAGGCTGGTGTACTTCGTGCTCAAAGAAGTTGGACGACGAGAACACCTACAGAGAGGAATTACTGTACGAAAGAGATTGGACAGATTATCAATTTGAGTGGAGAGTGGCAAGGAAGAAGTTGATTCTGTGTAAGCTAAACGATTTGACATGTAGTATAAAGTGAAATGTCTCGAACACCTGTGTGGAGGTTTAGTGGATAGTTCCCTCTGTGATTTTTCTGAAGTTACGATATCCATAGATTGTTACGATTTTGTACATACAATGATAGTCGAAGAAAAATCATATTTCATATCTTATTCATAACCTTTTGGGGAATACTTGTATAGGTGCTTTAGGTAGAAGTAGACAACATGACAAAAGGGAAAACAAATGTATACATAAATGATTATTAATTAGCAATAACATGCCTGACTTCCTGACTTGTTTTTTCATGCCATCGTGCTTTCTAAAGTAGACAGCGATTGTCAATGATGGACCAAGATGTTCTTTGCGCGCAGATTATCAATCGGTATTGTCATGCAGGTAAATGTCCATTCAATTTACATAGGATAACAAATAATAACTAGGAGGATTGAATATATGTTGTAAAATGAATATATCATACTTCAAATTTGGGTTGTATCGTGATCTGTTTGTTTTGAATAGAAAACAAAAAGGTATATATATTAACGAGTAACAAGAGAGAAAGTTGACTACGTAAAACCCCAAAGGTCTCACTTTATTCCGATTCATAAGGAATTTCATCCGATATCATATAATCATTAAATCATCCCTCTCTAACAATAACCATCATCATCATCATCATTATTTCCTCCTTAATCCAATCATACTACGCAGTAGCAATCGATCAAAAAACCCCAATCTAAGCAACAACCATCATACCCAAAGCTACAGTAGCCAAAGCTACGAAAGCAGGTACGATCTTTCCTAGTTCAACTCGTCCAGCTGCACTTGAAGATCCACTTGAGCCTGAGGCAGATGCTGATCCAGAAGCGGCTGCTGAACCACCTGATCCAGATCCGGATCCAGAAGCTGATGCTCCTGAACCACTAGCTGATGCTCCTCCAGTTGTGATGGAACCTAATGATCCAGTGGCTGTTCCAACGGTAGCTTGGAAATATGTAGATCCACCATCTACAGACGTGATTTGAGTCGTTGTGGCATTGGCAGAAGTTTCAACATATGCTTCTGAATTTGATTTACCTAAACATTGAATGATGGATTTCAATTGGAATTTACCAGATGCGATAGCTTGAGGTAAAACGTATCCAACTGCTAAATCGACTGTTTGTTGATATAAATCATGTGCTAATACAATAAATCCAGTGTCGAGTTTAGGTACGTATTCATTTAAGATGGTGTCGAAAGTTTGGAATGAAGATGCACCAGTTGCTGTACCACCGGAAATGTGCCAATCATTCTAGATAGACAACGAAAACCCAGTCAGCACTAACGTTCTAAACCGAGCACTATCAGATAAATTCAAAACTCACGGTGTCAAAGTTGGTGTCGAGGTTGTTTTCTTTGTAAGAAGTCCAGATGATAGGAGTCATGCCCATTTGAGCGGCGATGGCTCTCACTCTGTCATCGATATCACCGTAAGGAGGTCGGAAAGTATTGGGAGTAACACCGGTAACATCGTGAATGACCTTTGCAGTCCAACCTAATTCGGCAACGATTTGTTCGTTGGTGAGGGTGGTCAAAGCTGGATGGGACCATGTGTGTACGGAGAGATGGTGTCCTGACATGTATTGTGATTGAACGATTTCAGGTCGGGATAAAACTCTTGAACCGACAAGGAAGAATGTTGACTTGATGTTTTGCTCATCCAGGTAATCAAGTAAAAGTGGTGTGAAAGGAGAAGGTCCATCATCGTATGAAAGACCCCATGTCATCTTATCGGGACATTCGGTGATATCGGTTTCTCGAGCTATTGTACAGATCGCATTGTTAGCTGATCCTCCTCAACTTCACGCGCCAATCTGCCAAGGGAGATTACTCACTGCATCCACCACAAGTCCACCAACATCTTCCATCGGTGATAGCAGAGGGATCTGTGGCACATGCACCGGTAGTGACATTGTAAGATGGAACTTTGGTCATGTCAATCTTACTCAACCATCCTTGTACTTCGGTTGAGTCGGTGGATGGAGTTTGATCGAGAGCGGGGTAGTTTGCAATTGTTAGCGCTGAAGTAGGAAGTGCTGGTGCGCCAGATACGGCTGTTGGGGTTGATCCTGCTGCATATGTGGAATCGAGTGCGACAGTGGTATCTGTTGGTGCTCCGGAAGTGAGTTCGCTCAAAGCGCTATCAAGAAATGACAAAGAGATAATATCAGTGACCAGTCTTCAGTGCAGTATAATCCAGTTGGAACGAGTCCGGGAGATCAAAGCGCTAAGAACAAGATACGCTTTGGAGGAGAAAGATGTGAGATCGAAGATGAGGTCACTTACGGAATTGAGAATCCTTGAGGACCTGTTCCTGTAGCGGTCAAACTAAGTACAGTAGCAGCTGCCTCTGTACCTGTAGTCACTAATGTAGCACCTGAAGCGGCGATACTTGCAGAGCCAGAAGCGGCGGCAGCAGAGGTGGCAGAGCTTTGGGCAAGAGCTCCAGAGAGGAGAGAGAGGAGTATAGCGGTGGTGGCGAATCGTGACATTATGCTGATATCGCTATTAAGTGTGCCGATGTGGTGTGGGTGAATTTGAGATTGAAAAATGCTGTGATAGCTTGTGTAATTGGTCAATTGGGAAAGAGAGAACGCGTATAATTATTGTGGTCGTAGTCGTAGTGTCAAGAGAGATTAATCCGATCCGATTCGTCACGAGTGATTGATTGTACTAGACTAATCGATGAAAAGAATAATCAACAAAATGAGTATGAGATAGAAGAATGGATGAATGTAAAAAAAGCAAGAATGAGATGTAAAAGTAATCGGTTGAAGTAAAGCAAATGCAGAAAAAGTAAGAATAGAGTGAGAGAGGAAGTATGTTGTGTGAGTATAAATTCCAAGGGATCAAAGCGAGAAATGACAGCAATCCCAATAAAAATCAAAACAACACGGACCCTCTCCTCTCTCTCTTTTCTCTCTTCTCTCTCTTTTTCTTGGCAAGGCTCCCCCCCCCCAAGTGGCGGTGCATTTCATATTCTATTAAACAAAAGTAACGTGAAACACGTAAAGAGACGCGATTGACACTTTTACCACCTACGAGTACTACCAGACTTTACCCTGAACCTTCTTCTATGCTAATAGGAGGAATTTCCCCGTTGTTTTGTTTATATTTACATGAGGGTGAAATGAAAGAGTGTTACGATACGGTCCGGGCGTGCCCGTCAAAGGTGAAATAGTTCCAAGTAACTTAACTCACTAAAATCACACTCACCAATTTTTCTTCGTTTGAACAAGGTATGCTTTGTAAACACCTTGAATAAGAATACAGGTCAATCAGAAAACGTAAGAATAATAAAGATAGAGAGAGAGGCATAGGGGGATGAACCTACTAGAATGTTGAAAGTCCTTTTTTTCCTCCTTTCAGCTTGACTGTCATATATTGAATGATGAAATCCCCTCTCTTTACTTGCTAAATAAGACTAATTCTTGGCATTTATTCGGATTCGAATATGCGCAGTGAGAGTGGTTTCGTCAAGTCTTTCAAGGATGATAACGGAAGCTCACTTTCTTATCCTTGATGAAACTCATTCACCCGCTGGATAGGACCGATATCCTCGTTTTCGTGTTTCGCTTCGGGAATAAGGAGGATCGTTGATGATATCTTGTCTCGCTTGACAAGATTGTACGCAATGCGATGCGATACGATCAGTAATTTGTATGACGATGCACAGACAGAATACGTCTAGCCTGAGACGATCGCACTTCTTTGAGGTGAAACAATGCATGATACACATCATACAAAGTGATTTATGCAGCTCGTCAAAGGATCATCCAGAGGTATTTGTATAAAGGATCTAATTTTGTTGATACTGAGTATGGACATAAGGCATAAAACGCGGAATTCAAGCTTAAATCGACGAAGAAAGTGTCAGATGCTATTCTGCTACTGGATCAAACTAATTCTTCGATTTGATAATTCACCTGCAGCATCTCTCAGAGGATCTGGCTAGAATTGACTGGTATGTATGTAGCCTACATGAAGACCTGTGCCCTGTACATATGAGACAGGAAATATCTTGATCGCTCCTTTCGCAGTCTAGCGTTTCACCATTGCACCGTAATCAGGATGAAAGGGAAAGACGCGTCGTCAAAGCTATTTCGCTCATATCGGATTTAATACTATAGCCGACATGGGTGCCACAGCTTGGAATGCATGCTTCACCGTGGGGCTAATCCCGTATTTCTCCGATCGAGTATTTCTCCTTATTGCTGTGGGGGGAAAGAGAACTGTAAGAGTCGGTGTAAGGGATCCATCAGATTCGTTTCGTATGGGCAGGTTTTTATCAGTTAGTGGTTTCGCACAGTTTGCAGATTCTGGTTCTGGTTCTGGTTCTGGTTCTGGTTTGCACAATCCGTCAATTCGAGGTTATTCATCCCAAATTCATCGCTGTTAGACTCTGTTTTTCTTCTCATCCTTCAACAACCATTAATCAAAAGGGCAAGATGGCGGCTACTCGGTGAGTACAGTCTACTGTTGGGGTGAAGTAGGATGATGGTATTAGCAGAGAAGGAAATGGATGAGAATGGGAAATGGGAAATGGGAAATGGGGAATGGGGAGTGATGAATGCTGACGACGACATTTACATGTTTCTTGCTACCCCTTACGATCTCTTTACGACAAATCCCAAATACAAAAACAAATCCAACCAACTCACTGAATTCAATCTACTTCGCATCTCTCATCGACACAATCGCTTTGCTTTGCTTTGGCTATATATTCAATCATGCAGACTTTACACAAAAGGCCGAATTATCGGACACAAAAGAGGAAAGAGAAATTCTCGACCTAATCAAACTTTAGTTCAGATCGAAGGTGTTGATTCAAAGGAGTCTGCTAGACATTACTTGGGAAAGGTGAGTCGAAAGTTTCAGAAGACGTGAATGGAGGTTTGGTCACAGGACAAGGTAGTCTCGGGGGTCAATATGGATGGATAAGTAGGGAATGTCCTGGAGTTGCAGTAATGGAGTACAGGATTATGGGCTTGAAGAACATACAGTGGAGACGAGAGAAGGGAGTCTATATGTAGACAGACGGCTGAGAAAGGATTGATCGAACAAAGTGGATGTTGGGGCGGCACAATTCGAAAGTCACGACGGAGGACAGAGGATGGAAGTTAGAGGACAGGATGTCCAACGACAGGTCGCAGTCAAGTGCAACATTTTAAAATAGAAAGGGAGCATCGCCGCGGCTTGATGAAAGAATACCTGAAGAACTACCTTGTCCTGCCTGCCCATTCGTTGTTGCTTGTCATATACGTCGTGGAATATCCGCTGACAAACTAATGCTTTACAGCGAGTTGCCTACGTCTACAAGGCCAAGCGAGAGATCAACGGTAGCAGAGTCCGAGTCATCTGGGGGTGAGTGTCGTTTTCTTAAAGAGATGATGAATCGTCATGTCGTTATGAAGCAAATGGATTGCTGATGCTTTTGAATCTTTTCCTATCTATCTTTTACCCAAATCTCATCGTCTTCATCCGACTATCTTGTGTATCGAAAACCAACGTTCATTTATTCTAATGACCAACCTGCCCCATTGTCCACTCCTTAACACTCTATATCCACACACACAGTCGAATCTCAAGACCTCACGGTAACTCCGGTGCCGCCAAAGCCAAATTCAGAGTCAACCTCCCCGCTAAATTATTCGGTGCTTCCGTCCGAATCGTGAGTTTGTCATTTTATTATCAATCTGCATAATCTTCTATATCACGAAGACTGTGTTAGAAATGCTCAAGCCGAGAACAACGCTTGTGATCCAACATTATATAAGCACGAAAGAACCACGCTGATCCTTTTTCTCTTCGTTCGCATAGATGCTTTTCCCCTCCACCATCTAAACTTACCCTCTTTCCCTTCTCTCTCCTCCCTTCATATAGCATTCTCTTCCATAGGTGCGCCCGAGTGACTACGATATTTTGAATCAATGTACCATTCAGGGTGATGCAGACAGATAAAATAATGATTGTTGCGATACATTGGTAGACAAAGCAAGTGACCAGTCGGGGCGGTGTGCAATTGAGAGTCTATTTGAGCTGGTCCAACTTACAGTGTTGTCTGGCATGCTTGTCGTGTTGAATGTGATCTGAACATGCACAGAGAGAGGGAATTGACATGTTAAACAGGAGAGCTCATCTCTGGAACCAGCGGAAGGGATTTTGGAGGAAGCATTGCAGCTTGAATAGTAGTGGAGCCATCGGAGATCTCACTGCTGATCCTTGCGTTCTATCTGGTCTGAACATGGCATAAGAAGACACGCTATACTCCATCATTATTGTTTAGTCCATCCCTCTTCTATCTTTGTGTCTGGGTTCAAATGACCAAGATTACCAAGCATTAAACTTTTCTTGTATTTGCATAATTGAGAGTGAACTTTGCGTTATATAGGGATCAGAAACCTTTAGAAGAGCTTAGGGTTACATTTACCATCGCTTTATCAATCAGTTGTAACGGTGAACAATCCGATCAAGTGATGTATAGTAGAACAAACAAGTACCAAAGTTGATCTTTTCTTTCACGTGATCGTCGTCATGTGGGTTGATATAGATTTCATGCATCTGGATGTTGAATTGTACAGCTGATACCCACAGGCGATATCCTTGTGAAAGATCAATAGATGCCTTGAAGTCCTTGACCAATACATCCTTTCCACTATGAGGTATTGCACTTCGTTATACTTCACTTCGCCGTTCATGCCATGGTGCAAGGTATCAATTTTACATGATGTATTATCCTTTCCAACTTGACTTGACAGATATACAAGAAATAATTCTCCCCTCTCCAATAATGAGATACAAATGGAGATCTTGGTAAACCGACTTATTTACCTTCTTTAGATTGAGCCTTTTTCTTAGATTTCTTCTTTTCATCTTTGATCATTTTTTCCCTTTCATCCAGCGACATTCTCTTATTGGGATTCGCACTGCTATTTGGATTAGTGGAATGTTTTGAGTTAGGAGTTGATGATGATGAAGATTCAACTTTGATTTTCTTATTGTTAGGCGTTGATGAATGAGAGATTTGTCCGGTTGATTCTCTCTCATTAGTAGAATGTTGTCTTTTCTTCTTTGAATCCTTCTTTGAGTTTGGGCCTGAGCCCGACGATGTAGAACCTGGAGCTGGTGCTGGTGATACACTGTTCGATACATGGGAAGAGCTCGAAGAAGGAGAAGATGGATTACGATTCGATGTTATTGTTTGACGCATTTTCTCTGCTATTGATATCGGTCTTTCAACTTGGTTCTGTTGGGGTTTATAATTATTAGCCTTGAATTTCGATTTCCTGTCCGTAGTAGGAGTAGCACTTGAATTTGTATTGGTGTTTGGACGGGGGGATGATGAAGACGACGAAGGTGTAGGTGGTGGTGATATTGCTGGTTTCAAGAATGTACGTTGCTGTCGTTGAGAAGAAGATGTTTCGGTCTATTTTATCATAATACGTCAGATCTAGAACTGACTTGTAAGATGTGATGACATACTTTAATTTTCCTCGCTTCCTTCTTTTCCCTCTTGACCGCCTTGGTTTCGCTTTCATCATCATCACCATCGTCCATTTCCTCGTCGTCATCGTCATCATCATTTTTATTAGCATTTTCATTTTCCTTTTCCTCTGGTTTCTTTCCAAATCCACCAAAAGTCATCCTTCCTCCTCCACCACCCGTGATACTTGGTCCCGAGGTAGATAAGAACGGTACGTAGCTCGACTCGAATACTGTGACATTACCACCACTTGATTGTCCTTTTAGTCCTTCATCGAACTTGGCACGTTTACTGGTAGTAGAAGAAGGTATAAACCATTCTTCTTGATTTTGAATGATCATCTTATCTCCCCGTGAAGCTGCCGAGGCAGTAGCTGACAGATATGCATTATTTGATCCTGGTGTGGAAGTCAACGTTGAAGGTCCCGCCGCCGCCGCCGCCGCTGGGGTAGAGGGAGAATCTGAATGGTTTACGGTTGAGCTATTGGTGTTTGATTGACCTGAAAGGGGTGTAGAAGGTGTCGAACGGGCTATACCGCGTTGCATGAATTTCAACGAGAGGGTAGAAGACGATAATGACATTGTGTTGACTGGTTTTTCGAATCGGAGTAGATTGAGAGAGTGAAGGAGGGGAACAGATCTTGTACCGATAACGACTGTTTTTGTGATTGTATGTTATCTGGATAAGAGGTGATCTTCAAACGACCTAAGATGTTCATGACTCTCGGAATGGTCATTTCATGAAAAGATCAGATGAAATTATATTGCAACTTTTTAAACTTTAACATTGTGGGGTCTCCAAATAACACCAGCACGTATATATATATATACAAGATATTATTATATATCTTGGTGATTCCATCTATAGCATCCTATCGCACCACAGACTATTCGTAGGCGCCGAGCAAAGTAACACTCATACCATTCGAACAAAAGTAAGAACAATGAAGACTCTATCTCACCAATCACTCTCATCCGATTTGAATCACATACTATCCTTACCTCCTTCCACTCTCTCTTCATTACTCGATCCATCAAAGATCACTCCTACGCAAACATCCCAAAAGCCTATAGAAGTCCTGAAATCGTTCTCCTCTCAAGGTACACACGAGGATAGTCAGACATTATCGAAAGCGTATATAGCAGAGATGGGATCAGTCAAGAGCTTGGGGAAAAGTGGAGAAATCGAAAATACAGGTGAAAGGATTGATGGATTAAGAGAAAGAGGTCAGGGTTTGGTAGATACTTTGAGTAAAGTAAAGGTATAACACAGTCATATGCAAGGTGAGTTGATTTCAATGTTATCATGGTAACGCCGAACTATACAAGCTGATATATCACTCTAGGCTCGCCTCGATTGAGATTACACGTCAACGAAAACAATCAAGATGAATTGTTGGACACTGTAGAAATAGTCATTTGAGTGTTGTACATGATTGAGAAGGATGGCATTCCCCTCAACCAAACCTTCTTGCCATTGCTGTAAAAGTCTGACTAGATGCTACTAGATGTCAATACCGGTTACGTCTCGAGGGAGTAAAGGACAAGGGGTTCAGCTTAGGAGATATGGCCTTTCAATCAACGAACGCTGTTTCCTGTCATATCACTCGAAGTATTGATTGAGCTATGTCGTAATCGTGACATACTTTGAGTATTATACAATGCATCTGTTTATAAGTAGGAATTGGCGGTAATCTATTTCTTTCCCTTCTTCTTTTTCTTTCCACCTGTTGAACTCTTTCCTTGTCCTGGTGCACTTTGCGTCTTATCTCCACCTGCTATTGTCGTAGATGCCGCGGCAGAAGCAGCGGTAACGGCAACCTCATCAGGAAGAGGTGTACCTCCTCTTTCAGGTGTATCGATAATAGTCGCACCCAATCCTCCACCTCCTATCGTAGTGGATGATACTGGTATTCTCTTTACTTTGGTATTTGTCATTTGCGTTAACAAACGAAGATTTAATGATTCAAATCGATTTAGGATTATTGATGAATGTGATTTATATTTTATGCACTATTTAGTAAGATCAGTATCTCGTTTTGTTTCTGGCAGGAATATGTATATGATAGACTGGACAAGGATGTATTTGAAGGATAGCTTGAACTGGTTGATAGTATAGTAGAGCAGAGTAGAGCGTTTGACTCCCGTGAAATATTCATGAAGTTGATATGACTTAAAACGACGACGAGTAAGAAAAGGGATGGTGTGATAAGAAGGGTATACAAGAAAGACATATACGGCTCTCTCACAATATAACTTCAAAAGACAACTCTTATTTACTCACCTTTATATCATCCGTCACTTTTAATACCAATTCCCCAGATTTCGGCACGAATTTAACGCAATATCGAACCTGTAATATACCGGACCATATCAGCTGTCATTCTCCGTAAGTCATATCAGCTGATCAATTAGCAGTACTTCTCGTACATACCTTAGATGGTGATCGAGCATATAAATCCGTTGTTGCCTATTAACAGTTCAGGTCAGACGAGCACTTAAATGGACAGCCGAAGGCAATAGAACGAAACAGTCCTTACCGTCTCGAAATCCGTCCAATTCTTGATATAAACCATTTTGACTGATCTTTTCTCTCCCTTTATATCTCTTAATGGTAAGATTCTGATTGTATAGAGGTGGGCTCTGGTCGTGAATTCAGATGTAATAAGTGAGTCTTCAGAGGATATTGTTGTTGAAGGCCCATTTCCATCTTTCCCGAATATATTGAGAGTGAAGTATCACAATCACTAAATGGGACACTGATATAAATAATCTCGATCACGCTTGAATGCGAGTGACGCGCTTTTGACCTTTCTTCTCTCAGTCCATACTTGTACGCTTCTTCTATCTTTGAATCCTTCCTCAGACGTTCCCAACAAGACGACGTGGATATCAGGAAAAGCGAGCCATAGACTCTATCAGTCTACCAATCCTTCACTAACGCTAACGACAAAAGAAACTCGTTGTTTGCAGTCTCCCTTGATAGAATCCCAAAGATGTCGGGATTCCTTAACTCCATAGGGTGAGCTTGCATCCTTCCTTCCTTTCTCCTTCGCCGGATTCCAGTGGTAGTAGTCTCGGAATAACGTTCATTCGCTGGACTCGTTGAAACTACCTATGGAGACCTTAGGGTATATGTATTTACTCTATAGTATGATAATACTGATCATTTGACATGTAACATAATAGACGTCTTCGTGCTCCAAAACGATCACCTTCCAACACCCCAACGACCCAAACAGGTTTTTTCGATCCACTACCTTCACCAGGATTAGAATTTACGCAACAACCTTTAAATTCTTCTTCTTCTTCACCTCAACAAAAACCATTATACCTCTGTCAACCTTTCGTTAAAGCCGCTTTGGTAAAAGGTAGTTTTAAAACTATAGTCGCTCCTCCCAAATACGTTGATGTGAATGAATGGGTCGCTGTCAATTGTGAGTGTGTTGTTTCTGGTGATGTTGGACGTGGATGCGTTAGAGGAAAAATGGGGCAGGAGTTTAAATGAAAGTCTTATCGGAACTGTTCGACTCATTTGGAGGATCCAAGAGAGGTTGTGGGAATATCGCCTGGCGAAGCATTTTTTAGAGGAATGGATGCTGACCAAATGCGAATTCCCACTGATCGCAGTATTCGACTTCTATCATAACCTCAATCATTTCTATGGCGCTTTAACAGATTTCTGTACTCTGCAAAATTGTCCAACAATGTCAGCAGGACCAACGTAAGTGATATCATTCTCGTCTTATCGATTACTGTGGTGTCACAATCGCGCTGCATGTAATTTGTCAATTTTCGTCTTTCTAACCTCTGTTCTCCATCCATATAGACTCAACTTCCTATGGCCTGATCAAAATCAACGATTAGTATCTCTTCCCGCACCTACTTATATCGACTTCGTCATGTCTTGGTTACAGAAATTACTGGATGACGAGAATGTGTTCCCTACAAAGTCGGGTAAGTAGACTCCTCTCCAGTGCTTCTTGATATCTCCCATTTACATGACAATATCACTCAATGATCGTGTCACATACTTACTGAACAAATTTGTAATCTTCTCCAACTAATAGGCCGAGACTTCCCAAACTCATTCGCCTATACCGCGAAACACATATACAAACATTTATTCCGTATTTTCGCTCATTTATACCATCAACATTTCGAACAAATTCTACATCTTTCAATTGAAGCTCATTTCAATTCCCTTTTCGCGCATTTTTTGGCCTTTGGGAAAGAATTCGATATCTTAGTCATGAAAGATCTGATGACCAATCAAGGGATGGGTCAAGGTGTTGCTGAATTAAGTGAGAAATGGAGAGAAATGGGTATATTAGAGGCGTAAATGGGTACATTCTTGGAGATATGGAGATAGTTGAAAGAAGATCGCGTGAGAACAGGAGTGACGAAGTGTATTTCGAGACACTCAGGTAGAACGAGGACTGAAGATGAGGAGAAACCAGTCGCGTATAAGGCAGTTCTGGATAAAGTCCAAGTCAAACAAATTGTTGTAGATTCCTTTTTGCTCCTTCCGTGTCAATATCCCCTTACATGCATCGAAACGACTATTTTACGATTGGACCATGTTTTTAACATGTGAGCGAGAAGAGAGTTTTCCTGCTCAATCGCTCAACTGTAACTCCCAGAAGATCCTCATCGAGATGGCTCTGCATTCCAAGTCGGCTAATTCTTCGTCTTCCATGTTTTGCTTTTTTGCTTTCTCGGCTATTACCGGCCCACCTCGATCCGGTTATCACATCTCAGTTTATCTACGAGTGAGTATGTACGAGTAAGTAGTATCTGAGACAAAGAGCGACCATTTCAAGCTCTCTTTTCTTCTAATTGAACTAGATCAAAGCAAATCGACAACTGAAAGACCCGTTGTTGTAGAAGTATATATATTCGCAATGGCAGGCAAAATCAAAGTATCAGCCATCCAAGCATGTCCAATAGCGTTCAACTTGATTGAATCAATCAAGAAATTAGAGTTATTAATTGAAAAAACCAAAAAAGATGAGGATCCAGATTTGATCGTCTTCCCAGAAGCTTTCTTATCTGCTTATCCCAGATTTCTGGATTTTCAAATCGGTATGAGATCTAATGAGAGTAGAGAATGGTTTACTAGGTATGTCAGGGTGAGTCAAATATGTGATGAGTTATTATTGGTTTTGATTGGAATGCCTTTGCCCACTTTCCATTTATTTACTGCTTGATCGATTGTTTCGTTCAGTAATATACGAGCGTAGATCCACACTAATTCCTCTGATGTATGTCAGTCAAGTGTCAAGATCCCTTTGGATGCTATAACAGCGAAAAACTGGCTAGATGATAATCCGGTATACAAAGAAAACGAAGAAGATGATGATGAATTTTGGGCATTTCAAAAATTATCTTTTATCTCAAGAAAATATCAAATCGTACGTTTTTAATTCAATTTCAATAATTTCCTCAATCTCGAATGATTCTATCATATCGTATGAATATACAACATATAATATAGAGCCCGTTATTGATTGTTGTGAGGGTATCTTCACAAATATAGTACCTTTCAGTCGGGGTAGTAGAACGTTCATTGATAGGATCAACGTTATTTTGCACGAATCTACTTTTCTCGCCTGCTGGAAAACTCTTATCTAAACATAGGAAACTACAACCTACTGCAGCTGAAAGGATCGTTTGGTCTCAAGGTGACGCCACGAACCCGTCATCTCCGCCCACCACTTCTACTGCTACTATCGGTGATAGTACCGTGGAAGGAGACGATAACCTACCTGTTGTTCAGACTAGATTGGGCAAAATCGGAGGAATGATCTGTTGGGAAAGTGAGTTGGCTTCTGGATTCCCACCCAATCTCGATCATTCTTCGTCTTCAACAGTCCGTCAAGGCCCTTTGGACTGATCAGTGGGTGCTCAAATAGACTTTATGCCACTGGCCAGATATGCTTTGTACAGGAAAGGTGTCGAGATGTGAGTAAACTTGTGGGGAAAAAATAACCATTTTCCAATACTTACAAACTTCTTGTCGTACTTTGATTCTCGTTTAAAAGATACACTGCTCCAACTGCAGATTCGAGACCTACATGGTTGCCTGCAATGCAACATATCGCACAAGAAGGTAGATGTTTCGTCATTTCCGGTATGTCAAATTGTCAAATTCACATTTTCTCATTTTCTTGATCCACTCAGATATCGCTGGAGAAACCTTCAACACATTATAGCTGAGCTGATAATACGAGGGTGATTTAGTAAATCAATATCATGCAGCTTCCGATTTCCCAGAAGATTATCCGCCTTCATTGGCACTGAGTCAAAGTGAGAAAGAGGAAAACAAACCGTGGTCAAGAGGAGGTACAGCTATAATTGGACCCTTAGGGGAAGTCATAGCAGGTCCACTATGGGATAAAGAAGGAATCGTTACTGCTGAAGTAAGTTATCTTTATTCGTCATTCCTAGTCAAAGAAAACAGTTTAGACGAAGCGAAAGGCAGCTGACACTGTTTTGCAACCGAAGATCGATTTGGATACACTCCACGGTGCGAGATTGGATTTTGACGTTGCCGGACATTATTCTCGTCATGATTTACTGGTTGGACTGTTGAACGCTCCGGCTGAATGTATCCAAGAGTCTCGATCGTAGAACTCATAACGCAAGATACGAATGGTGTCCACGGAACGGTATGTACACAGGATGCATTATCACTTTAGAAGGAAAGGGGGTGGAGGAGACAGAGAAAGTACAGATACGAAGAGTGCATATGAAATTGTCACACATTGTCAATATATCCTACTGACTCACAAAGCTTATTCCACTCTTGCTTGAACGCTTTCATAAACTCGAGAGGCTCAGGAAAAGGATCGCCTGGATACAGGCGAGCCCCGTTGAATATCATCCTGAAGTCAAGGCGGCAAGGGCCAAGAGAATGGAACAGATACCTCGCGAGTTGTCGTAGCAGCTCCAGTCTATCGAGCCGCTGTTCCGTCCAATCCTCAAACTCATCAAGAACGCAGATATATCGAAGATTAAATGATCTTAAGCGAGGGAATGGTCGATTGTTGCTGGTGTCATTGGGGAAGATATGAGACTCGTGATCAGATAGCATAGATAGGAGGTTTGTTGATTCAGTGAGGTCTGCGTCATCGCTCCGGCAAATGATGGTAAAAGTGACAAGTCGAGGAAGGTAAAGATCCGGAAGAGTTGAGAGCAAATCCAAGATGGACATCGTGTTTCTATTAAGCGAGATGTCATCGAGACGATACGCTGTGTGAATGTGGAGCGGTATGTGTCCTGGTGAACCAAATGAGACTTGCTCGAATTGACTGGGAAATGCTTTCAGCAAATCAAAATTTTCGGAAGCTGACACATGCAGCTCAATGATCTGAGGTAACCCGATTCCTTCCTTTTGGAGACCTCGAAGAGCCGTAATGATGTCGTTCGATGAGAAGTGGTCGTCGCAAGCGCGAATACTATCGAATATCATAATGTTGAGGAATGTTTCTTCAGCTTTTTTCCGGATTTTCACACTATTCTCAATGGCTTGACTATTGGAAAGACCACTTTGTAGTCTTTGTAATGTTTTGCCGTGGCGTTGGTCTAACACTAGGTTCAAGCTTACAATATCTTTCCAACCTTGGGGTTTGCTATAAAGGTACCCACTTTGTTGAGTGGGTGATTGGTACCACAGGTTCTGAAATACGTGACGATGGAACGTGAACGAATCCTCATCAACGTCTTTCGCGACACCTCGAGACAGAACGTCGAAATTGACTCTCCGGGTGGGGAACACGAATCGTATTTCGTTGATTCGAGGGAACATATCAAATATATCTAAGAGACTTGCAAGATCCAAGGGAGCCGGCCCCCCGTATGCCATGGTCTTTACAGCGTGTCGGTATATAGATCGGCGTTTCTGAGAAGGGGAAAATGTGTTCTTCAGTCAGAAGCGAACGTGTTTCAAAAAGAGATGAAAGCTGGACGTCTTATAGCTGAGAACCTCACTCACTTTTGATCTGCACCACCTCCTGACGAATTTGTAATCCGCTTCACGTATATCACTGTAAAGGACCTCGACTACGTTCTCGAAGTGATCACGAGAAGTTTGGAGGAGAGAACGCCTCTCAGATCCTTTAAGGTGTTTCAATAATTCACGTCGTATGACCTCGTTTGACCAAATTCTGGACCAACCTTGACATCCTTCGGGAGAAGTTGGGTCGTTCTGCTCATGTAAATGTTAGCACCCATATTCTAGATAAGAAAAAATCATCGGGAGAGCGAGGTGTTTTGGAAAACAGAAGAACTATTGAGAGGTTGAATGAGCTCACTGATATCAATGATGTCTGCATTGCACCGCTCCTTAAAACTCGACTTTGCTGAAGAGAGCTTTCTTGAGGTACGAAAAAGAGCGTGAATGCGGTCAATGCCAATGGACTGACTAGAATGTGAAGTCCAATAATGCGACGAGAGAGAGTAAGATTATGTATCAATCACTCGGGGTAAAGAAGTAAGTGAAAGAGATGGAGATGAACAACAGTAAGAATGGTCACTGCATACAGTAACTCACACTCAATGTGTAGGTAGGTCTGTGCTCGTACACTTCCCCTTATCATACAAGCAAACACACGGATCACCGCGTTTCTACTGACGTGTCTGGTACAGTCAACTCACCATCATCATGACCATCATCATTACCTGTTATCTGTTATCAATGCATACGAATACGACATTCAATAGTTGATATACCTATGACACACATATATATATATCAAGAAAGGGCAGAAATTCGTAACAGGCAAAACGGAGACCAATATTTTAATTTCAATAATGTAAATCAACAAGTATGTTTTGTATCTCGTAGTGAGAAGCCTGAGAATGGCATGCGAAGAAATCATGGTGATGATGACAGGAAAAGGGAAAAGTGGGAGGGTGAATGTTTGTGATGCTTGGTTTTGATTATCTTGATTCATGAATTTGACATGGTGTCTGGTTGAAACCCGAATGATCAATTAGGAAAGGCAGAAAGGAAATCGTTGATCAATCATATTTGTAAAGCTGGCATACCACCCGTTGAATTCCCAGTTTCGATTATTGGTATTCGAGGTTGCGATGGTGGTTGAGAGTGTGAGTGAGGTTGTGATGATGGTATTTGAGCAGCTCTTCTCCGTCTCCTTCTTTCTTTTCTACTGCCCATTTCACCATGATTCACAGGAGTCAACACTGGCGAGATCAACATTCTTCCACCCAATGGTCCCACCAGTGTGTCCTCTAATGCACCTCCTATGGACACACCATTACCTTGAGAAGCTTGACTATTATCCAATCCATTTGAACCGAAATTCCTCCGAAGATAGGTCGATACACCAACTCTGTCAAACCTAATCATATGTCTTAGATGTTCCGCATCTTGATCATTTTCGTTTTCTTGTTCTTCCAATTCATGTAAAAGTACTGAAGTTTCCAACATGTCTTCCAATGAGAAGGCATCGGAATCAGTGGGTGTAGTCTCTCTATCGTTCGGATCAATACAGGCTTCGGCTGCTCGTCTGGCAGCTATGTATCGTGGATGTCCCGGAATTGAAGAATATCTAGCTTTTTTGCTTAATCCAAATACAGCATGTGTTGATGCAGGTGAAAATGGGTCATTGATCGCAGTGGAGTTTTTACGTTTCCTATCTTCGTGAGATCGTTTCGTCGATGCTACCGAAGCTGCGTCTCTATCCCTACGTGAACGTCTCCTATGAGTGAAAGGTGATTTCGTATCTCCTCCTGTACCATCAATGACAGCATGTTGAGCAGGATCATCAGTCGTAGGATGGAATGTACCCATTACGGGACCAGCAGGCGCGGGTGTTTCAGGAAGAGCAGCAGATGTGGGTCCGGTTATGGGGTCTGCAGAAGATGTATTAGATAGGGCGGGAGTATGTATATCGAGTCCAGTTGAAGTCGGATCGGCGAAAAGGCCTGAAGGTCCCGCATCGACATCCAGCAAGGGCATTTCTCCATTCTCTACTGCCATCCTCAGCACAGCTTCTGCCATCTGAGCTTCCATCAGTTCGTTCAATGCTGGGCTATCTAGAACAGGCATGTCTTCCTCTGCCATGGAATCGGTAGTATCCCCTCCCGCATCTTCGTCACTCATACCTGACCAGTAAGAATCTTCATCACTGTCGAATTCTCCTTCACCAGCATCTGGATCGATAAAGAGAGCAGGTTGATCGGTTCCAGAAACAACAGTACTTCCACTGACAGAGCCCGCTGTTCTCGAACCTTTCTCACCTCTATGTCGAGAGCGTGAACGTTCATGTCGAGGTTGTACCAACACAAATTGACCATCCCAATTCTCCATTAGAACAAGACCGGCATCAGCTCCACCGGTGTTCTCTGTTTCTTCATTGATGGGAAAGAGCGATGCACTAGGGATGGGAAAGCCGAATTCGTCCATACCGTCATCAGAGCTAGACCCAAAGTCGGATTCTGACATGGAGTCGTCTGATATGCCATCGACGGAAGACTGTGATTGTTGATCTGCTTCAGAGCCAGAAAGCTGATTTATGTATACCTGCAAAAGCATGACCATCCGCCTCAGTATATGAGGCAAAGGGGGATGCACGGCGACTTGACTCACCTCCTCTTCATCTTCTTCGCTGGAAGTTTCATCCCAGTAGTTCACCCCTTGACCTTCAACATCCGCATCGTGACCCGCGCCATAATTTAGATCCTCAATCTCATGGCCTACAAATGCTGCTGGAAGACCGGTGAGTTCGTCTTCGGTTAGATCGCCAAGATTCGATTCGTCGTCACCATACGACGATACTCCATCGTCAATATTAAAAGGCAGAGGTGCGGGTGTAGGCGTCTGCAACACGACACGAATCAGCATCTGAATTGAATTCGATTAGATGACAGTGAACTCACTGTTCCACCATAAGTTCCTTCCACATCAAATTTAGCATCCCTTGCTCTTCTTCTCTCTACTTCCTCCAATTTTATAGCCTTTTTCTTCTCTCTACCTGGAGGACCTATTGTAGTAGTGGGTATGGGAGTTGGATGTTTCTTTTTCCCATCTGTTTTTATCTTTGATTTTGACGTGGATGAATTTGTGTTTATACTTGTTTTTCTCTTTTCGGTTGATTTGGTTATAGAAGTTGTATTTTGAGTGTTGGGGTTATTGAGAGTGGGTGTCTGACGACCTTTATGTACACCTTTACGAGGAGTGATCAGGGTTTCGTCATAATCATCATCATGATCATCATCGTCTTCGGGAGGTGTGAGATCTGAGGAAGATCCATCGGATTGAGTTTGGGATTGATAGTTTTTCTGTTGAGAGGGTCGTGAGCGTTTAGAAGAGGAAGAAGCAGAAGCAGGTGAGTTCGTTCTTATATTTAATTTGATTTTAGGTAGAGGTGAATGAGATAGGTTGGGCGAGGCTGCATGAGCTATGATACCAGAAGAGAACAAACGGATCAATGGTTAGCTAGAATGCCTTATTACGAAGTGAGAAAAGAAACGCTCCCAAAGGACCCATGTAGAGTTTGATTGAGGCCAATGGCGGACCTGAGAGTATGTGAGAGCGAGAGAAAGAGAAACATACCCTTCACCCCACCTTTCTTGTGGGAACTAGATTGAGCGCTGGGCATCTAATTCGAGGATGTGTATATATGGGAGTGATCACCAGCTATCTCCTCAAAGTTTAGATGATTTAGGTATTATATAGTGATTTTGATTGATCAATAACAAATGTAGTTCTTTCGTATGTGATTTCACTGGTTTTTCGCCAGAAGCAATTGTCTTTGGTTGATATGTAAAAGTGACTGAGTTGTTAAGGAATGTGGGTTTGATCTGAGCAAACATTGAAAGGGGGGGTGGAAGTATATTGATTGAGGTTGGGTTTGAGCTATTGATATTCAAGCGACTTGAGACTCCACAGCTGACTTGGGATATTGAGGAAGCAGTAGAGTTGCGTGTGTTGAATAAGAGCGATGAGGAGGTAGTCGGAAGGCTACTGTGCTGGAATATAGAGCGATAAGATACAATCTGAGTAAATAGAATGATATATGTATCGTGAGAAACAAAGATGTGGTATTCCAGTCAAAGTCCTTCGTTGAACTGAAATCTCTGGTTTTAAGATTTTTTGTAAAACAAAAATGCGAAGTTTATATGTATTCAGGGGGATTTAAAATCTTATAAGTTAACATGATGAGAATAGCTGAATTAGGAAATAAATAAGAACAGTCGAGTCCCGGCTCCGGCGGATTTCAAAAGGTACATACATGCAACGATGATGATGAATTATGATTAAAAATTTGTTAGCTTTAGCATGCTCCACTCTCACTAATCTATCATGCAAGTACAAATGGGTCGTGTGCACAAATACAAGCGTGAAATTCAAAACATCATAACTAGCCGGTGACATGTTAAATCAGGATAGAATGCATCCTACTAAGATTAGTCTGTCCATCAGATTGCGACATTTCGCAGAGTATCACGTCTTTTGACACCACCGTCTGTTTGTCTCAATATGGTCCGGAATCTATCCTTTATGCAGACCATAGTGTAGGCGGATTGATGCGTCAATCTGAGTAAATGCAAGAAGGTGCACCTTGGCTCTTTAGCTTTGACGGCCCGAAGAGGTATGGTCGATCCCGTCAGTACATGAATTGATATTGGGTGAACTGAATTGCCTCGAACGAAAAGAGTTACTGCCAAATCCACGATCATTCAGTACAACTAATATACTCTGATGCGTCCTAATCGGAGATTCTAAGTGATTGTTGAGAAATTGTTATTTTTGTGCGCGTCGAGTATAATCCTGAGTGAGATCGTACTATCGTACACACTCATACATTCAGGAACGATTCTCGAATTACTGAAATGCTGTTAAATCCTTTTCGTTGGGAGGGCTACCCATATTCTGAAGATATATCTAGATGGTCTGAACTGATCGACACCTTTCCTACTTCAATACGTTATGGCTTATCATGACGATACATTATATCGTGAGATTATCATTGGGAAATCATAATTTGTGCTAGAATCTTTCAATGGATGAAATCCTAGCTCCCGTTGCAGGTCCTTCAGACGAACATATACCAAGGTCTGGGATCCCTAAGATTGAAAACGAAGATGAAAATGAACGTTACGCCATCATAGGCAGTGACTTATCTACAAGACTAAAATACATGACTAACCAAATAACCTTGAACGATTTATATATGATGATACCAATACCAAGTTCTATCTTGGTCAGATCATTTCGAAACCCCCTTAAAGCCAAATCCACTCCCGATAGAGAGAATAATGAGGTCCGATTATGCACACCTAGATATCTGACTTTGATGTCGACGGATCACGATGCACCTAGTTAGGCAACTTTTTGCAAAGAAGATTTGATCACTTTATCAGCCTCTACTTGGATATCTTCATTGGATTTTACGTCATTGACTTTTGATAATACTCATAATCATCTCGATTGGTATGAACTGTCAAGAACCTTAGGAATATATACCTGGCTTGTAGAGGGATATCAATTAATGAGAATGATTGGGCACAGTCAAATCAACGAAGCCAAAAACGAAAACAAGGCCAAGCTTCAGAGCAAGATTCTTCTCATCTTAAAACAACAACCTTGATAGTATCTTCAGCATCAACTTCAACATCGTCAGAAATAGAAAATCCATTTGATCGTCAACCTTTACCTGACTTCACGAAATTCAACTGAACATTGATATACCCATTTGTTATTGGTCTCTCACCATATCGATGAAATGAAGAAGTTGGACATGTTAAGCAAATAGCCAAAGCTATTTATCCATCAATACATTGGTCAAAAGCTAAAGTTGATTTTTTTTGAAACGTGATGCTGATCTTCCAAAAATCGACGCTTATTACGGAATACCAGACATCGATGATGGTGATTATGATCATAAACATGAAGATGACGCAATGAAAAGAACAGAACAGAATTCAGCTCAACTACATTACTAAGTTTCTGGATGACGATGATGGAGACTATGGTTCAAGATAATGGACGTGAGAGGTAGATGAGGGAGGAGCTTGACAAAGCAACATCGAATACAAGTCTGATGAGTTCGTTCTTGTCGGAAAAGGATTCAGTATGATCATATGTATTCCAGATACGTGTAGAGAGTGATATTCAACTTATATTAGAGCGCTTCGCGCTTGGTCACACTGAACTCCCCTTGTGTGTATGTCCGTGTGTATATTTGATCGGAAAATAATCCAATATATGTTTCTCCCCTTTCCACACACGTATTCTCCCTATCAGCGTTTCATCCCTTCCCTTATCAGAACAGATAACGGACCTTAACCAAAAAGAAAAAAATGAATTATAGAACACCTTCTTCATCGATCCAATTTCAGTAAAAAATACGATTCTTTGATTGCACGATGCAAAAACTACAGCACCCGGGATTCCCAAGTGGTCCCCCACCTTGGTACTAACCGAGCGATACCCAGCTTAGCTGCCCAGATCAAACGGGATGGGGCGTTTTCGAGGTTCTATGGCCGTAGATGAGAGACAGGGAGGAACAAAAATTGTTGAACGCACGGACCGCTTCGAGATTTCACGAAAGTTGAGTGGGTCGACCGATGAGAGATATGACAGTCTGGAGATGTGATATCTTAGTGCTTTGCGATGTACGCATAAATTCGGAAATGCCTTTATCTGACTGGGGACTGTCAGATGAGAGGAAGGACGTGGAATATCTTTCGTATCATGGAACCAGATAATACTCGTACTCTGTTTAAGAGATCTGTTGTCATGCCTATCATCTCCAACTTCTTCGCAAGGCCCTATTTGTCACGCTATCTGAAGTCGTCAAATGTAGTGTACCGTACAGTAGATTCACCTGACGAGACGATTCATACCGTGAGTGCGCTAAACTTCAGATTAGACATACTTTACATACCAATTCATGTATGTATATATTATAAGAAATGGATTCTGTCACTTGTAAAAAAGAAAGAATCAAGCGAAACTGAACTTGATTAAGAGTTATGAAATGCAGGGTATATCAATACAATATTGTTGTTAAGAAGGAAGAGATCAATTTGGAGATATTTCTATACAGTTCACCACTTCTTCCATCCCTTCAAATCGGACTGTACCGCTCGTTCTGGTAAGTAGCGTGACTCCATTCTATATTGTGAATCCCTCTATCAACCCGGCGACCCATTTGGTCATCATTGCCAATCTACGGTACATGATGAGTCAATCTGTCCATGCAACAAGCAACATAGACATTAACTCACTTATCAGGCTTAACTTTCTCAAAAGCCAATTCACTCAAACCCTTCATCCCTAATTCTTCCAAAACCTGTTCCCTCGCTCCGTTGGTAGCTAAACTTGGACTCGATGAGATACTACTTGCATAAGCACCTTTTCCGTGAAGATGTAATGATGTCGAACTGTCTGTTGTAGGTAATGCATTTAGTGAAGGTATCGAATAATTTGGATCGGATAATGCTTTTTCCAATATTGTTGAAGTCGATTTCAGGATCGATAAATTTGATGTTGTAGTCAAAGTTGATATTATCCTTGGTATCAAAACATCATATCTAAAGCGATACGTGAGATTGATCAGCTGATATCACCCACAGTATTAAAACAAATTACTCACGCCATAGCTACAACTTCTGGCATCTCAGAACTCGCATCCGCTAACAATCTATATAGCACTACTTTCTCTATATCTGATCCACCTGATCCATTCAGCAACGCAACCACTAAACTTATCAGTAAGAGTGCAGTCGAGTTATCCCTACCATCCAATAAATCAGCCACAGTCCAATATCTAGCCCAGGTACTCAGTGAACTTACGGTATCGATAACATATCAAATACAGGAACGTTTGCCAAGTTTGTGTTGTCATTGTCAATATCTAACCCAGCAGCTTGGAACACCTTTCTAACCTCTTCCGTTGATACAGCAATCGTCGATAAAAGAGCAACGAAATACGCTATACTTCCTGATGAGACTGATAATTCATCTTCGCCATTTGATTTTGCTGGTTCAGCCGAAAGTTTGAGTAATTCAATCAAGCTTTCAATGGTAAGTTTTCTCGTCGAAGGATGTCGTACTCCCTTATACATGATAGCTACTATCGCAAAAGTGATATCTGTTTCAAAAGAGACACCTGAAACTTGATCTAATTTTTTAGCTTGTTCATTTATGATTCTTCTTGTATCCAAAAGGTGTCCCATCAATTCTTGTCCCCTTATTATCGTATGAGTAGTAGTTTCACTGACTGCTTGCACAGATGAAATCATCAATTCTAATGCTGGAGCAAAAAGTGGTATAAAGCCAAGTTGAAGGACCGATATTGCTAGCCAGAACAAACTTGAAGCATATCGACTATCAGGTAAAAGACCTCCAATGATCCCATTGAGACATCGAAGCATACTGATAAGTAAAACACTGTCGACTTCTTGGAAATGCGATAGAGTAGTGCTCATAGCAACTAATATCTGATAAACGAGATCATCGTCGACTTCATCAGATGCGAGATATCCTAGAACAGTGAAGGCTTGAGGTTGCGTCGCTGGGTTATGCTGGAAACAAGTTGCAGCAACCAGACCCATCCATCGAGCTCTCCATGCGTTGGCGCAATCTAATATCATATCAGCGCTCGTGCTGATTCACTTGTATGAAGTCGATTGTACTCACCTATAGATATCGCACCAGCAGTCAAAACTTCGCCTAAGAACCTGGATATCTCTTCAATTCTTTCCAACAAATGAATATCCGTCTCATTTTTGATGGTAAGACCAGACAGTTCGATGTTTCCTTGTCCTTGAGTCAATCCGAATGCAGCCATAATTTGAGGTCGTTGAACTCTTCCCAACAGGTGTTGAAGAGCCGATGCATCCATATTGCCGGAACTGGGGTTGGAGGCTAATGATTGGATTGTGTTGACTAGTAGACCGTAGGTTGTCTGGCGCATCAGAACTGGACCTGCCCCAAGCAATAGCGTAATGATGTGGAATATTTCAGGTAAGAAAAGCTGAGTGTCAAGGGCGGAAGAAGGATTGAAACCCAAGATGAGAGCGGTTCGGGATAAAGAGCAGATCTCAGGCCATACTGCGTTTTCTGTGATATGGGCTGATGGTTTAAGGTATGTTTGCGCCAAGGTCTGCAAACGACAAAGTGAGCAGGATCTTTTCATAGGGATAAAAATAGCGTGTGAGCTTACCTTCCGCAGTCGAGCGATCACTCTACCCCTCACAGCAGTCGAAGAGACCGACACCAATATGTCTCCAATACATTCGGCTTTATCGCTGCCGATTCCAGCATCGACGGCGCAATGTATAAGTTCAGAAACGACTATCTCCGCCAAGCTCTCGTGGGAATGAGTGAGGATTGCCCAGACTTGCTCTTGAATAGCCAAGTGAAGGCGCTAGAGGTTGGCATGAGCACTGGCTTGTTCCTCGTGAAATGCAAACAATACACTTACCGTTCGCTCAGCGACAGTAATCCCAATCAAAGCTCTTACTATCTCTTTGACCTGCTTTATACTTTCCATCCCATCTTCTCTCGTGGGTTTACTAAATTGATCCAGATTTGACAACCAAGGTCCAACGTAAAGTAAACAGGCAGTCTTAAGCGGAGTATCTGCTTTACTGAATCCTATCGTCCATTCTTTGAGGAACTCTAGAGTTAAGTGGGGGACGGAATTTGCCAATGCTCGAGACAAATCAATGACAAATGATAGGGAATTACTCGGTATTGATAACCCAACTGTGAATTAGAAGATAAGCTATCGTCACTATGAAATCCCAATGACAGTAGAGTGGACGGCTCACGAGAAACGTTCAATACGCGAGAAGCAAGATCATATTTGAAGAATTGACATAACTCATTCAACAAGATATATGCACCCATCCGCAGTGTACTGTCGCTTGATGATAAATTAAGTAAAGAAACATTGAGCAAAGTGGCTGGAACATCACTTGGACCTAGCGCTCTCTCATTGCTTGGCCCTTCACGTAATCTGGCCTTTGCTGCTCGAATGATTTGAGCCATCTCGTTTCGTCCTGTTGTATACGACTCGTCAGCTAATGGAATATTTCCGAGCAGCAATCCCACTCACGCCTTGAGACGAAGACCAAGGTATCATTCCGCCCATATTTAATGACTAGATGATCAGAGGGAATACCAGTTCCGCCGACAATATCATCTAAATCTTGAAGCCGAACTACATCGATAACATATGACCTCATGCCAGACAGGAGTTCTTGTTTCTTCCACTGTACCATTCATGTAAGCAAATGCCTGGCCGACAAGCTCAAGGTTTAACTTACGGAAGCGATTTGTAGCGAATCATGACCTAATTTAACTACCACTGGGACTTGCATCTCATGATCTGCCACATAGAGTAAGTTGGTGAACACGTGATCGGCTTCGTAAGCTAATGCCATGGTATATTCGGGCAGAGCAAGGCTGGTGAACGGGATCGACTCGGCGAGTTCGGATGGACTGCTACAAGCGATGACATTTTTGCCGACAGAAGGAGCTACGGTATACTATCGTGAGCTCATTATTCAAGCAGGCGTGTATGCTGCTAGCTCACTGATCGTCAAAAGTTCGGATACAAGCCTTCTTACACGTTTCTTAGCATATGAATTGGGATTGTATATCGCCAAGGTCTGGAGGCGTGTCAGCTGAAATCGAATCTGCGAGCTTAGCTTGACTCACATGTATACTAGGGAGGATACCGGGTGGAAACATTTGTAGTGATCGTTTGAGCCAGGGTAAAGGCAATTCATTCGCCGCAGAGAAGTCAGTAAGATCAATGACAATGTCAAAGAAGTCTGTCACTTTATCAAGGATCTGCAGATAAAAACAGGTCAATAGAAAGGAGGTGACTCTATTCCAGCCAACTTACCGAGAAGACATGATAGGCCAGAACATCGTAATCGACTAAAGCTACTCTAGAAATGATAAAGTAAAAAATACGGCGTCCGTTCTTCATGATCAATCAGTTCAACATCCAATAGCCTTATACTGTGATTCCTTGATACTCACTTGACTGGCTGGCCCTTCATAGAAAGCATCGACCACACTATCCGTATTCCTCCCATGGTTATGTCGCATGAATCTGCCCAGCACGTGAATCAGTGATCTCAGTCGCATTATTCTGGATATACCAACTCACTCATCGTATACTTGCGATCTAGCAGAAGCACTCAACCCAGTCGTAGTGGGAGGTGGACCAGACTCGCTCATGATATGTCGTAGATTTTCTAAAGCTCCTTTTCCATCAAATTCGGTTCTGGGTGATTTAGTGACTGCTGCATGTCGGAAATGTTTTGGCATATTGGAAAGGGACGTCTCTAGCTTTGATTGGTATTTATAGACGAATCGTTGGCTGTGAAGACCACGATTCTGTGTCAGCCCGAAGCACGATAACCAGAGAGGAAGATAGCTCACATGATAGCATCATCGCCGTCTAGATCTTGGTATTTCTCCGCATCATCTGAGAAAGCCTTTGTGGCCTGTTGCACATCTGCTGTCTTGGGTCGAATCTGATTGGGGAGGCGTCAGCGACTGACCCTTTTTTCACGAATCACGATCATCGTCTTTGATGCGGTTTGCTGCTTCTTAGCGCCAATACCTCCCTTGATCTGGCCCCTGTCCTCGCCTCCAAGCAGCTTTCATCCGTATCCACCTGAGTCGTTCGCTTCAATCAAGCTGATGACTTCATCTCCACCCCAATGGAAACTACACGACAAGTACTCACCGCGATATCCGATAAGAACTTCGTAACCTGTCTGATATTTTCCGATAAGAAGTTATTCAACACTTTCATATGAGGTTCTTTGAATACCACGTTATTAGCCAGATTTTGAATCACTTTAGTAATTAACAATAAAGCTCTTCTAGTTTCTCTGGTATCTGGATTAACGTCAAGATCTATCGATTCAGGTGAAACTATCGCTGGGCAGAAGAATCGCAAAAAGATGAAAGATCCAATAGCTGAATGTCTTGAATCAGGAAATCGATCTTCAACTATTTCCCATATGTGATGACATAATGCCTTGAACAATCTACATTTTTAAATCGCATATTTCATCAGCCTTTTTTCCCAATGACCCGGTCGATAAGGATAAGATGGCTCACAGTGGTACTCTTGGTGTAGAAGAACATATCAGATCCAATAATGCTTGACACATCAATCTCAGATGATCCGCATTTCGCTCGATATCCTCCGTGCCCGATGCTTTACTTGGATCAAGCTCGAAAGAACATTCTGCCGGCTTTTCGACGAGCGAAAGTACAAGGGGCTGCAGAGTTGCTCGGACGTAATTACTGAATTCACGTCAGCTCATCCCGCACACTCGTATACTATCGACTTACTATCCATATGTCTTGGCGAAAATCGTCAACATTCTCATGGTCACAGAGTTTGCCCTAAACAGCTCGGACTCGTGATCTATTCATCCATCATCAGCCCATCTGCCTTTTGCTGTGATACCGAGCCACCTTTTGCAAAAGAGCACTTACTAGTCAAAGCGATTTCTCTTTCGATCAACGCTCTCATTAAACCCAATAACGCTCCTTTACCTTCGAATACCCTGAAGAGGAGAGTGGAAAGTTCGTCAACTTCATTACCTGATTGAGGACATATATCGACCATTGCAATTGCCATTGCCAGGTTTGGTGATGTCAGAAGATCCAAATATCTTTTGGTCGTTGAGGATATCCTTTTCGTAGACAGTCCACTAAACCTAGTTCCTTGTTGCAGTGTATTCGTGATTAATTGCATGAAAGCAGTCCGCAGTGTCGGATCTTCGTGATATCCCAATGATAGACAATGTTTGAGGCCTACATCGACGTTTGAAGAAAGTAGATTTGATAAAGCCATAATGGCCAGGGTTGGACTATCGTTCGGCCCGAACTCTTTGTTGTTATTATTATTACCATTGCCAGTACCGGTACCATGTAAGGATGATGTATAGCCAAATGACTCAGCCTGGACGGAACAAACGCATGTCAGCTACATTTTCAAGGTGAAGACGAGAAACGAAGAGCTAACCTCTTCATAATTCGAACGTTCGATCACTTTCACTAGATGATGATAATGCTTATAGAATAATCTCGACTTGACTACGCCTTGAGAATCGTCTGTATCCTCAGCTGAATTTTTTAGGACCAAGCCTTCCGACAAAGGGACCATCGCTTTAAGGCAAGCGTGATCTAATTCCTTTTGAGATTTACTTGTACTTTCAACTCCAGAGACATACATATCGTTATCCTGATCAAATGTTACGTCAACATTCCTACCAGATCACCTAAGAAGATTTTACTCACTCTCATAGATTCCAAAGACCATTCGCCCATCCAGTCCAAGAAAGCATTTCTGAATTTTGCATTATTCGAGAAGACCACGTTATCTGGTTTGCCAAGCGAGATCTCGACCAGATGACAGTACCTCGATTTCAGTCGAAGTGCATTATCTCCTCGACCTAGTCGATGTATGTATTGCGCTAAGAGATATAACAAATCTCCTAAATCTACTTGCACAGTCGGGACGTCATCGTTGGGTCCCATTCTATCTACGATCATTCGGAGGACCGATATAGCTTGCTCGGCGAATACTGTGAAAGGTTCAGACACGCTTACTCCCGCTGGACCGATAGCATGAGAGATGAGTCTGTTCCGCACGCCCCTGACGTAAGCATCCACTGATTACCAATTAAAGCAAAATCTACTCACTTTACCATAGGACTTACAACCATTCTGCAACAACTGGTAGGTAATTCCGCTCCTAGAGCATTCTTAACGGTTTCTCGCACATTCACTGAGCTGCTCACTAGCAGATCCACACATTGCTTCACAAACGCTTCCACAGGGACACGGGGATCTGGAATAGGTTGATCATATGCTGGGGGCAAGATGGCTCTGCCTATAATATCGCATAGACTTGGAGGGGCTTGTGTATCATAATTGGCAACGGTCACACAGGCACATAGAAATGAGATCAGGTTCTGCCATTCTTTGGATTCGTCCTGTCATGAGTAAACGTCGGCTACAATTCTTGGTCCCGAACTGGCACCTCTCTGACTCACGTTGTTTAATCCATCAATGTCAACGGACAACGCTCTTCGTCTCAAGTCACGAGAAGACATAGTCGCATCAGATTCCGAAGCGATGATCTTGGACGTCAATCTCTGTGCCACAGCAGACAGACCAACCCAGAGGCCTACAGTGAATGGTGTAGACACAGCTATCGGTCGGAGGGCTCGCCGTATCTGTCGTTGCTGTTGTTGACGACCTATTGGCAAGATAATCAGGGATATGGCTTTCATACTGACAGTCGGACATACCTATAGATGTTGGAAGATTTGCCAGAGCATCGAAAGCGTTTGCTCGTTTATCAGGAACAAGACCCATCGAGGTCGGTGTCAGTTGACCGATGGCTGACATATGAGCTAATCTGGTGAGTTTCCCAAAGACAGATAACATCGGTAAGGTGAGAGCTGTCTGTTCACTGTCTGGTCCAACGCAGATGGTAAATCCAGCTACTGAAGCGACCATGGTAGCTGGTTGAGCCATTGAAGAAGGAAACAGCAGCTAAGAGGCGAGTTCGTTAGCGAGTTCGTTAGCTGTTGAGTTTCGTATGGTGTACGTTTCTATCTTACCGATGTGTTCTCCTCCGCTAGACGCAGAACGGCAATGCTTGTATTCCGTAAAGCAGTCATGGCTATAGCGACATTATCAGAATCATCGCTGTGGAAAGCGAACAGAGTCTGTCTGCCGATATCGAGAAGGATCTGCCAGCTGCGCCATGACTGTCAGCCGATTTATTTTGTGTTCTTGAAGCGAGTGGCAACTTACATAGCACCCCCTGCACTTGCAGCTAGACTTTCAACTTCTTTGTCACTTTTCATCCTAGTTACAAGGTCATCAATCAATATGCAAGCTGTTCTGGAAGCGATATTTGACAAGACATCCGGACTCGGGATAACAGTCAAGGCAGATAGGTTGAGCAAGAATTGACAGAAACTATCGCTGGAAGTAGGAGATTGATCAGAAGAGGCTCCGGCGGTGGCGAAAGCTGCATCTAATGAGTAAAGCTGAAGGATCTCGTTGATGAGGTCTGTCTGACCTGAAGGGAGCTCAGGAACAACGCGTCGACGGGGAAGTGATTGTGCGTATGCCTGGAACCGATTAGCCAAACGGATCAGCTGGACCGATCGCTACCATTCTCCCCGGACTTACCTTTAGTATCGTACGCAGTGCGGGACCGACTGCATTCCTCAATTCCGAGAGAGGTACGAACCACGGTAGTCGTTCCCCTTCTACTGCTATGAGCGTACAGGCTTTGACCGCCACAAGTCTATTCGATTCAATTGTGCTGTTGAGCAACTTTGGTAGTAAAGAAGAGCTTATGGCTGCTGGGTCCGCTCTATATAGCGCGACTAGCCCTTCAACGAGGATGTCTTTGTCGACTATTTCAGAAGAGAGGGAAGAGGTGAACAGAGCATGCTACGGAGATATTAGCTGTGGCCAGTCGATCAAGCGAATGGTGCTTTTCTCATTAGCTTACCATTGTATCAGCACGAATATCATGTACTAAACTCCTCACCCCCGATGATTCATATTTTGGAGATAACGCCATGGCAGCTTTAATCATGTCGACATGAACCACAGCCGATATTTCTATGCCTTTACTGGAACTGAGACCTTTCTTCAATCTATCGATCAGAGCCGCGTGAACTGTAGGAGACGTCCTGGAAGCTAGTTCACTCACGACTAACTTGGTGAACAAGTCAGGCATGAGTAAGAGGAGCATGATACATAGCGGGTAGAAGGATCTCGTTTTTTTAGCATTTGACGAAGTGAATCCTGAATCTGATGAAGAGAAGAGTGCGTCAAATAGAGTGTCGACACCACCTTCCATTTTCTTATTTCCTATAATGAACATTTCATATTCCATGGGATGAGCTTTGATCCAATTCCAAATACCGTGTCTTAGGGAAGCTGCAATGACTAATTGCGCGGGTCTTTTCACATGTAAGAAAGAGCTCGATATCTCTTGTAGAGTTTGTGATAATCGATTTCTGTCCAGATTTGACCATTCTAACAATCTTATTTCAGTTATATCTGGTGATTCTTCTATCGTGGTTTGGAGATAAGCTATGCGAATTTTTAAGCGTGATAATACCAATTGCCAATTTGACGCCGAAAGATAGAAAATCACTCTCGACGTGTATTTTGATATTTGAGAAATTGTAGCAGAAGAGGTCGGACACGTTGGGGACAAGGATTTGGGTTTGGTGATCTCGTTCTGCGTGTGCGAGGATGCTGATGCTGATGCTGATGATGATGATGAGGGATATGAATGCGCTTGTAGAAATCTCGTATCTAGGTTATAAGAATTTGTGTTTGATGATACTGATCGATACGGTTCTGTCGAAGACGATGAAATTCCTAATCCTCTTATATCTTTACTTGGAGCTGGACTCGCTCTTTGATCTTGAGCACTGTCACCGAACACTAATCTTCCGTAAATTACAATCACATTGAGGAGATACCTTGCTAGTCCATCTTCGAAAGGATAGGGATCTGGCCAACAACGAGGTATGTCCGTTTGAGGCGGTGGAGATGATAGAGCGTGTGTTCTCCATGAGGTCGATAAACATAAGTTTAAGATGTGTAGTAGGTACATCTGAGAGTGAAGGATATCAAGGGATGTTTCAGTAAGCGAGGAAGAGCTGGAGTACTGTATGAGCATGACGTTGTTAGTGCTGCATATGATCATTGGTCCTTCAAGTGTCAATCTCACCTTTGATAGTGTGTCTAGAGCTGATGTTATACTTTGCACAATGAGAGACAATCTCAATTTCGCCAGTTGAAGTAACGAGCTGATAGTAGCTTGAATGGAAGGATCAACTTCCATTATGGCTAATCTGATTCCTGAGTTACATGGTAACTGGTATAGCAGTCAGCAAGAATCGCTGATTTTTTCAGTAAACGAGTGTCGGGTTTCTCTCATTATAAGATACAATGGTTACTCACTTTATTCACTATTCTACCGACCAAAGAATTGATAATCTTCTGTTCTGGATTGTGGAATTCAGATCTCATTATACTATTTGAGTCGTTGATTGAATTTGTGTCGAATGAATGTTGATTTACACTCTCTCTTCCAAATCCACTTCCATTGCCAGTACTGGTACCCCCTATACCACCACTACCATTGGATTGACTCTGTGTTGGTGTTTGTGTTGGTGTTGAACTGTTGTTCGACCTGAATGGGGATGAGAATGAATGATGTGGAGAGGCCGTCGATCCATTCCTTCGCACGGGCATCTTGGACATTTTCGAAGGCAGAAGAGTCGGAACTTTTGTAACCCCTATACTCGATCAACAGGGGATTGGGTGACGCAGGTGGATGGAGGGTATCATGAGTGTCTGTACAGAAAGAGAGGTTGCAGAATGGAACAATCAGAAAGAAGAGAGAATGAGGGAGAGGATGTGGATGAGTATATAGTACAAAAGAGAACAAGGAAGACGCGTCAAGGGGGGTTCAAGAGAGATATAACTTATATATGATCAAATGAACATGAAACAAAAGGTAGAATTAGGCACCAGATACCAACGCTCGGACCACTCCGCCCATTAGAATTGAGACAGACAGAGTAGGTTATGAATCGTTCCTCCTTCTATATCCTCATCATCATCTTGTTCTGTGTTGAGAGGTTGGAAATCTCATCGAGAGAACATGGCACCTTCAAGAGGACAAGAAGAAGAATCGCCTTCTTCAGTCGACGCATCATCATCATCATACCCCTCGAAAGTAGTACAAACGTAAGTGAAGCTCACAATCTTATCTGATGTCCATTTGATCGAACAAAGCAAAGCAAAGACTGATATATCCTATATGATAGACTCGAGGCACATTCAGGTCCTGTAAACGTCATAAAATACAATCATGGAGCCAAATACCTGTTATCTGGTTCGTCAGATAGGAGCATCAGATTATGGAATCCTACTTTGGGTAAAGAGATTAAATGTTATAATGGACACGCTCAAGAGGTATTAGCGTTGGATATGTGAGTGATGTCTTTCTATATCAAATTTGACAATATGATGATGTAGTATCATTATTACACGAGTAACATTCTTTGCTAAACCCTGTTATGTAAATGAGTGTGACTAAGCTGATCATGTTGTATTCTATTTTGCTGTAGTACTCACGATAACTCCAAATTCGCTTCTTCAGGAGGTGATCGAGCTGTTTTCTTATGGGATGTACCTACTGGAGGTGTCATTCGTAGAATGCAAGGGCATTTCGGTAAGATCAACGCTGTCGGATTCAGCCCAGATTCTCAAGTACTAGCCAGTGGTGAGTGAGACAACATGAATTTCAGTGGAGTAGGGGAAGCTGAAGCTGAAGCTGAATCTGACACTAATGTCATGTGATTGTCACAATAGCTGGATTCGACGCTAAAGTCATGTTGTGGGATATGAGGTGAGTTGATTAGGCTGTAGAGGATGTGAAGTGTAATATCCAAGCTGACTTTGTGTTGATCGCTTACTTCTTCAAAATTCTTCCTTTATTTTCAATGTTTTTTCTGCCCACCCTCCCACCCCGTTTGAAAGAGCTGCATCCCGTGATCCCCTTCAAACACTTAAAGAAGCCACATCAACAGTAACTTCCCTCATCTTACCCAATGGTTCACCTCAGATCATCACTGGTTCAGCTGATGGTTTTATTCGAACGTACGATCTACGATTCGGTTTATTGACCGAAGATTTAATTGGAGAATCAATCGTTTCAATTCGATTATCGCCCAACAACCCTGAAGAAAGTATATTAGTCGCTACCAATAACGACGATGCATCAGAACCAGAAGGTGGGAGTAAGATCAGGATAATGGACAGAAAAGATGGTTCTTGTTTACAGACTTTTCAAGGTCATTCGGTAAATGGTAAATGGGGTATGGCCTGGGGTTATGGTGAAAAATCAATTGTAGCTGGAGATAAAGATGGAGGTCTCCATTCATGGAACGTATTAGATGTGAGTTGTATTTCCACCAAGTAAAGAACGACTTTACCTTTATCCGAACTAAAACTGATTTGTTTATAATCTGTCGTAGGGGAGACCGCTACCTGATCATCCGAAATCAATACACAAAAAAACGATCACTGGAATTGAGATAAATCCCAAAGGAAAAGAAATGATCACTTGCTCATTAGACGGCACGATCAAAGTATGGCACAAGTAATTGTGTCATTTCAACCATTGTGTCGTTACTCTGTACCATCTTGTCTCAAAGTCAAAGTCACAAGGGAAGACTATATGGAAAGGGAGGGAAATAAAGGCTGGGTTGACGTAAATAGTCCATCCAATTGCATTGGATGGTCGTGTGTGATCTGAATACGATCGGCACCCCATCTATATCATCTATCAAGATTTTCGTTTCAAGACATAGTCGGAATTGACACAGAAGATTTACTATGTATCGATAATACAATTGCAAATCCGTTGCAAGTCGAATCCCCAAATAAAGGCGTAAGAACAAGCCAACTGGAGATCGTGGGAAAAGACCATACGTTATATATGAAGTCTATTCTCAGTGCACAACGTATTATAGAATCCAAATTCATGCATGGAACCAATGAATACAAAAGTCTTTCTAGATACTTGATTTCAAGATACACCAATTTCGCTTTTTAGTTTTCTTTTCAGCTTGCAACTTTAACAATTGCAATATCTCCAACGACGGACCCCAATCTCTTGAATATCAACTGTTTCTATTTCTTTTTCCTTCACTAATTGCACCGTTCCCATGCTACTAATATCTTCTACCACCGCCACCACCACCACCGTTGTTTCTAGGTTGGTAAGCACCATTCCCACCTCCACCTCCATAGGGATTATATCCACCTCTTCCTGAACCTCCATAACCACCTTGACCACCTTGAGCGCCGTATGCCGGCCTTGGTGGTGCTCCATACGGGTTGGGTGGTGGTGCAGCGTATGGATTCGGGTTCCGACCTTGTGGCACTGGCGGTGGTGGGTTGTATGCACCTATTGAGAGAGCATTTCGGTTAGTAAAAAGTGATCATATCGGTTTATGCAACACTGACACGCTCTTCCTTTGCGGCCCGACCTTTGCCCTCAAACCGTTGGGAGGAGCAGGAAATAAGAGGAAATGAGATTCAACTCACTGTAAGCTGAACCGCCGCCATAACCACCGTAACCACCTTGAGGAGCTGAATAAGGAGCTGCTGAACCTCCGTATCCACCATACCCACCATACCCTCCTGGAGCGGCAGGAGCGTTATAACTTCCTCCGCCTGTATACGATTGCGGTGCGGCTCCATATGCAGCTACAGGTCTGGGTGGAGGTGGATTATATCCACCATTTCCATATGATCCATATCCGCTTGAAGGAGCACCTTGAGGGGGTTTTGGATAACCATTTGCTGATCTTTGAGGTTGATTTGGTTGAGGTGTTTGATGATATCCACCTCTTGACATACCTGGTCCACCAGTTCTGTTATCACCACCATTGCCATATCTTGGACCTTTTCCACGATGTCCTCCTCCTCCTCCTCCATTACCGTTACGTCTTACCCAATCTTTATCACTTTCATTCAATCTCGATGGTCCAGGTTTATATCTTGGTAAAATTATCGATCGGTGCGGATGTGCCTGTCTAGGGAAATAATACCGGACTGAAATAGACGTATTGGCTGAATGTCCAGCTTCTGTATCTCCATCTAAATCTGGGCATTCATCAATTGATGGTAAAGGTGATTCTAATGTCGATCCAGGTATACAGTTTGTATCAGGTAATACTGATCCTGTCATTTCATCAGATTTTCTGGGATCGATCTCGATTGGCTAAAGGTATTCAGGTATAAAATCAACATATATAGAAGCAATCGTCTGTAAGCAGGAAACCCACCTTCGTTATCGATTTGGCTTTTAGTCCATATAGATCACACAACGAATCATATAATCCTTGAGTGTTGTTTGCTCCAACGAACATGACATTATCACCCCAGCTGTTTCTTCTCTTTTCGTCATCTGTCAATTCATCTTCTTTCGATTTCAAGGCGGCGAGTAATCGATGTTGATCAATAAAAGGTAACAAAGCAACACCTTGCCACGCCATTTTTTTGCCATTCATATCAATCTCAAAGTCTGATGGGTAGAAATCAAGGATTGGTGAATCATCATTCGTCATTAATGTTTGCAATGGTTCTGGTAAATGTATTCGACTGCTCGCAGATTCATATATCAGTACTCTGTCTCTTTTCTCATATGCAAAATTCATATCACAGTGAGAATCTCGACTCACCTCGCAGCTGGGAAAACACCTAATAATTGCGCAAAAGGTTTGAAAGGTTGGCTGACTTTGAATTCAATATTGAATTTACCGATATCTTTGAAATCTTGGGCGAAAGGAGCATAATGATATGGGTAGTACCAATCCCAAGCTGGAACACCTTGATAGTAGTATTCCAATACCCAGCATAGTCCTTCCATGTACGATCGAGTGATCCTGGCGAAATTGATGGGGATCAGTACATAACTCTTCCTGCATGAATGTAGGTCAAGAGCACGAAAATCGAACACTCACTGAGTTATGAAATCAGTATCAGATAATGACGAACCAAACTTCTTCTCATAATATCGCTCTCTATACCCAGGTTCCCAGAGTTTTACATCATCTTCGTAACCTTCGACTGTTCCATCAGGGTTGACCTTCAGCTTCTTCTTGGGGACAGGTTGATCTGCTTCAGGATTAGGAGGAGCTTCGACATCGTCATCATCGGAATTACTTGACTCGTCATCATCATCATCTTCATCATTCTCCTCCGTGTTATCACCTCTAGTCCTCTTTCTCTTATTTGTTCTTGGTGTTTCCTCGTTATCATCGCCGGGTTCCTCCTCGTCTACTACAATGGTCTCCTCACCAATCGCAGCTTCGCCTTCATCTTCATCCGATTTCAAAGCGGGAGGCACGATTTCTTCATCCACACCTTCGTCTTCGCCCTGCTGTTCCAGTATATCCTTGGCCTCTTCCAGTGGTAGTTGCTCTTTCTCTTCATCCTCGGTGTTTTCCACTGTTACAGTCTCGATCTCATGATCACCTTCTAGTTCAGCTTTTAGAGCTTGAGCAGCACTTAGGTTGGCCATTCTTATGGCTCTTCTGTTTTTGACTATATCAGAATTGGATGCAGTATTTGACATGGCTGCTATTCCTTTCTTGACCGCGTCATTCTCTTTCTTCTCGGCTTCTTCTTTGGGAACGATATCGAACGCTGGTCTAGAAGGTAGTGAAGGATGTAGAGCACCTCCTCTGGCCGTTGCTGAAGGTTCGATGGCAACGTATTCTTGTCCATTCAATTGCATTGTTCCTTTGGGTGGCGAATCAAATCGAGTATGTGATGAATCAGGCGCACCACTTTTGGACGATGATTTAGCTTCATTCTGTCGACGATGGTCATCAACTCTTCTTCTCTTCGAATGATGATCTTGTCGCTCTTCATCTGCAGATGGTAATCAAATCATATCAGCGTCAATTACCCCTTCGATCTAAAGGGACATATGTAGCTCACCTTCTTTTCTTTTTTGGAAGATCTCATCTTCATTCTTCGCCAAGCCTTCTAATATGATTTGAGCTCTGTCAAGATTAACTTTACCATGATTGGTCAAGTATCCGCCCATTCTGGGTAATTCCGCTCTCCATATTTTCAGTAAAACATCAATGGCACCTTCACGAATTTCCAAACTTGGTAAATGCGGTAAGAAATCATTTCCAACGAAGAAAATCATGAAAATCCAATCATCTATAGCTAATTCAAGGTCAAATGAGAATGGTACACCCGGAAGATTTAGTTCAACTGCTAGATATTCTCTGAGACATGAGACGTCAAGGAAGATGAATGGTTTAGGATCGACTGGTTTAGCCACTTCGACGACGTTAGGATCTTTCTTCTTCTTCTCACCTATTATGTTGATAGTAAGCGTAAATTCCACTCTTCACTGGCTATACACGCAGTATCGACGAGGAGAGTTGGGGGACTTACCAATACAGTTCGAAGTTAGATGACCTGATTGACCACAATTCTTACATGGTTGAGGACCTTTATTACCTTGAGCGAAAACGTCTTCTCTCAAAACTCTGAAATGAGGTTCATGAGTAGCTAAAGAAAGCATAATCAAATCCGCGTCTAATCCATAAATGACATGTGATGTATTGGCATTCCAAGTTTCGTGCGAACGTTGACGTCTTATCCAGTCCATAATTTTATGTTCACCTTCTCCAGGTACACCTGAATCGGATAAGATTACTTTCAAGTTTTTCCATCCTGGATCAGTTGATAGTTTATATGAAACCCAATATTTCAATGATATTGATAATAGATCCATGAATGGTGTTCCTATAATTACGACTGAGATTAGCACCATTTCTCTTTGGTTCACATGCATCACCTTGGGAGAACGGAGAGAGTTGGTGAAAAGCACATAAGCAGAGGGTCGTGAGTCTTACTTACCGGGAGTGATAGCATTCGTATCCCAAGATTTATGATTCTGAGTCTCTTCTGAAACTTGATGACCCATAGCTTCGAACATCTTGATAGCTTCTCTCCTTTCCTCCTCTTTATCAGCAGCTTCTTGGGCTGCTCTGAATCTTCTCGAACGTTGTTGATTCATCTTTGCTCTTGGGGCAACACCATCTGGAACGGAAATCGAGACGATCAGCTGAAATCACATCTTACTGAAATCACATCTGACGAAGCAATTGGAATATACGGGAACTTACCAATAGCCATCATGAGCACCTTTCTAGGTCTAGTCATGTTGACTACCCTTTCAGTATAGTTGAAGATCTCAACCATCATTTCCTCTTCTGTTTCAGGTGCTGGTTTACCCTCTGGATGTGTACACGGATGTACGATACCGTTCATATCCACTATTAGATATTTTTCTGAGTATCAGCATCACCGTCCATGATCACCTTTCTAATCAATCTCTAATCTTATATCTCATGCAACTCACAGTACAGATTATCCACTTCAAATCCATTCGGATTAGGTCCATCATATTGTACTGGTATTTCTTCAATTTCACCATCTTGCGTTCTAACTTTTTTAGGTGTATCTTCAACTACCCTAGAAACGATTTTAGGATATTTCTTAGATAACCATCTGAACAAGGCTGGGACACCCTACAACACCAAAGAAGTATTTTAGTAAATATCGAAATCGACATACGGCAAAGTATATCTAGATAGAAAGATGGGGGAAACATACCATTTTTGAAAGTCTATTGAGCGGTTTCCAACTGATACTACAACCAGCTTCGCGCAAAGGCCTCTTGATATCTTTTTTTTTGATCTAACAGTAAGATCGATTGGCCCGAGGTGTCAAACAGCCAGAAGGATGATATGGTTGCGATCGTCAATTGTATTCCAATGCACTATCCATCTGGTCTTAAAGTAGCTGGTTTTTCTGAAAAGCAAGAACTGCTGCAAGATCGGTAACATTCAGACTCAGAGTGGCAATAACAGGAGTCGGCGACCGCCGCCGCCCACATGCTAGTGTACAATGTGGCAGTAATAACTTGTTATTATGCTGTCCAGACAAACACATCATCATGTTACTGTATACATTATGCATTACATTTCTTCTCATCTACCTAGCTATACTATGAGACTATTGATCAACTGCGATTGGAGAAGCAGCGGCAGCAGGAGCAGCCGTGGCGGATTCTCTATCGGCCTTTTTCTTGTTCTCATATTCGTACCATAATTCGTTGATATCGTAGTTGCCTAATTATCAGTGTAGAACAAATCAGCAGAAATTCGTCTGCTATTCTACTGAGGAGAATTCATACCACAGAAAAGTATTCGGATAAGGTGGACGAGAAGTATGACGATTGACGTACCAATGAAATCCCATCCTTCTTGTTTTACATGGAATAAATTACATGTATTACCTGAATAAGCATCTCTGTGACCCGCAGCTACGATTGATCTTCTACCTAATTCTTGAGCTTCCTCATCTGTCAAATCCCATTTGTATCCCTACGCGACTCACAGTATCAGTCATAAGGTCTATGAGGACTCATCAACGCAGCTAAAGAAGGTGATCGACTCACCTGGTCAAGAACACCATAAGCGAATGTACTACCTGAACCAACAGAAAACAAATCTCCTTTCAATCTTTGTCCATCATCGTCAACGTAGAAGATACATGGTCCAGTTTTATCCCATCCACAAACCATTGTACCCTAATGGTGAAAAGATGATATCAATGTTTGCTATTTAAGAAGGGATAGCCGTGTTTGCACTGAGAAGTAACGATCCGCCGTCATGACATCTTCAAACTCACCATACTCAATCCCATTCCTTTGTATTGATATACAATGTTTGATAAGATCTTCGAAGCTGCAGCTACCGAGATTCTTTCTTTGTTTCGAAGTTCGTATAATCGACATTGCATACCGAGGTATGTCTCCCTGTAGGCCATGGACAATATCAGTGAAGTCCCATCACTGCGAAACATATTGGATGAACAGATTGCGAAGCTCTCATAAGGGGAGATTATTGGATTCGAGGATGAGCGATAGGACTTACCAATATTGACAATCAGCTGCACCACCGGCCATGGTACCAAGTAAGAATTTATTAATTTCAATGACCTTCTTTACCGTTCCAGATGCTACAATGTGAGGTCAGCTTAGGTGGTGTGAGGTTCTCGTGCTCATTGGATAGGTGATATATAGTGTATACCTTAAGCAAAGTTGTGGACTTACCAATGTAACTTCCTGCTGTTGCTCTTGAATCCACGGCAACGATAATTCCACCTTTAAACCTGAATGCTAATGTTGTAGTACCATGTGCAATTTTGATTTTGGCATCGGGATTCGCTGACATGTTATCAGTGTGCATATCTAAGAATGCACTTGGCTACCAATACCAGTAAGAGACATAACAAAACATCAGCTATCTATCTGACCTGGCTTCCTAATATAACGACAACGAAGACTGCCTTCCAGTTTATCTAAAATCGGGGTAGAGGTAATTCGTCTTGTGAAATATCCATAAGGGCAACATGGAACCTTCACTCACATTTGATACTCTGGGTACATCCATGCCCATTACACCACCAGTTCTATTCAAATTTCCGAATCCAGCCATACTTCCCCATGACGCAGAGTCTGTATATTGTTCAAATTCATCTTCACCTTCTAATCGAGAATGAGGGTTCGAAGGTTGAATTTGTGTGAGTACTGAGTTCATTTTTGATCGCTCTCTTCGTCTTTATATAGGATGCGCGATATTATTCTTTGGTCTTGGTTATACGTGTCAGAAGTATGATGATGTTACTTTGATACTTCATAAGGAATTCCTAATGGAGTGGATGATAGATATCCTCTTTGTACAAATACCCATTCAGGCCGCGACAGCGAACGACGCGGGGGTGACGATGAGCTTAACATCCCATGATAAATGGGGAACTGATTTAAATTAAAGCGATTGACCACACCTCCACTTTCAAGTCAACTTCCCAACTTGTCACCATCATCATCGATGTAGATCAAAGCTAGTTGCAAAGCTTATAGTGAATAGCGATTACTAGCATCCAAGGCCAATCATATCAACGACAAATAACTTTGAAGTAAGATCAACAGGCTATAAGAAAGGACCGAGTCAGAATGACAAGATCGGGTCTACAACAAGATGTGATAAATCTATATCGACAGTAAATATATCCCGTGTATATCTTCTCTAGATCAGTTCAATTAAGGTATACTGATTACTGTCTCATTTTAGAGGTCTGCGAAACGCAATGTCCAAACCGGCAGTAAGCTAGACCCGTCATCTAGGGCACGATTATATATAAATTGCATGTATAACTAGCTGATTCATCTTTTTATTTGAATCAGGAAGCAAGACCTAATTTCATGCTACATTTGAGATACAATTTCCGTCATCCAAAATTACGACAGAGGGATTATACAGCTATTGAGCATCAGGTGAGTCTAATCATAATCATTGAGCATAATTGAAGAGTATATTACCGGTCCAGGAGTCTTTGTCCAAGCTAAAATTGAATTTATTTTCTACATAGCTTCGAAAGATGTCAAGAACACTCGAGATGTTATCTGAGCCATCGACACAACGTATATCGATATCACCAGAATGGAAAGATTGGTGGAATGATGAGATAGATAAAACACGTACCCGTCCTGTGTCTACTTCCAGTTCAATAACGTCAAGTAGCGTCAAGAGGGGGAATGAGGCCAAGGAGGAAAAGAAGGAAGAAATTGTGAAAAAGGATGATGAAGGTAGAGATAGAGATCAATGGGCTGGTACTTTACCTGGTCATGGAGGGACATGAATACCATGCATTCCCAGGCGATTCCGAAGTACATGATAATCGATGGACCTCTCTACCTGCATTTCTCGTGTTCTCGTGAATGGGAGATCTCATAGTAGTGAGGTGGTATGGCTGGATTTACATTTTAGCAAGTCTATCATATAAAACGCTTGGTGATACATGTACGGGTTAGAATGATTAAAGACGTCTTCGCCATCAACTTTATATATCGATCTAGTCAGCCTGCTCATTGACCAAACAGCGTTAAGACCTATTCTTGCACTTTATGTCAATAGCTTAACCAATGGATAGGTAATGCCTTGCGTGATAACTACACTTTACTTTGTTTCAGTCTTCTCATTCGAATTGCGTTACACTAAAGATGCATATTCATACAGAGCATGCAAAAGTCCGTCAATGCATTTTTCATTCCGGACATATAAAGCCTACACTGCATAAAGTCGTTCACATGACAATAAAAACACAATGATGGGTGAGTGACTTCTTTTTCAACACCTGGCACCTGGTATCAGCAGCATGAGCAAATCCTAGCACACCGCCAGGGCGTTTCAGCCTCCTGCCAGCGCTTCAGATCATCCTCGTTAATGACTGAGAATTGCTGTACACCTTTCCCATTGGAGTCTAGCCTATCGATGATGTCCATATCCCGCTGGAGTATTCTGATATCCATACACTTGACCGACCTGCGGAGGGCCTTGTGGTCTAGGCGGAGGTTGACCACCGTAGAAGGCTTGTTGAGGACTATAAGGTTGTTGTGGACCTCTTCTTGGATCATAGGGTGGTCCATTTTGTGGAGGTAATGGTCCTTGATTATGTAAAGGTCCTGGGCCTAAGCTCTGAGGAGGTGGCCTATAAGTCTGAGGAGGACCTGCGCCGGGTGGAAGACGCTGAGGAGGTTCCCAGTTACTACCACCAGATTGTTGAGGATGAGGAGGACCTGCACCGGGTGGAGGTAATGGTCTTTGACCATGACCATACTGCTGATGTTGATGCTGATGCTGAGGTGGTGGTGGTGGAGGTGGCCTCCCATACATTTGTCCAGGTTGAGGTGCATTGAAGAGTTGTCCAGGTTGAGGCCCAGTTGATTGATTCGGTCGAGGAGGGAAGGGGGATGCCGGACCATTAGGTTGTTGTGATGGATGATGGAATATTTGACCTGGTTGAGGACCTGAATGTTGAGGATATATTGGACGTGGAGATTGACCATCTAATGGTGAAGTTGGACTCCTCCCATCCGTCACTACCCTTCTCATTCCTGCAGTATTAATCCCTTGAGGGGGTACAGGATTAGATAAAGTACGTTGTCTGGGATCCCTTCTTTCGTCTAATCCAGTGAGTATCGGTTGAGCAAGTGGAGGAGGAGGTCCATTGTTACTTGTTGGTGGTGGGCCAAAAGAAGATTGAGGTAATCCTCTAGGAGGGCCTTGGATGTTTTGTGGTGGTGGTGAGTGGCGATGATATCCTTCAATGGGTGATCGAGGTCCAGGTCCGGGTCCAGCGCCAACAGGAGGCGGTTGTGACATTGCTCTTTGTGGGGAATTTTGAGGTAGTGGTCTAGGAGGTTGCTGATGATTCGACTGTTGTGGATGTTGTTGTTGCGGCTGCGATGGCGTTTGATGAGGATGAGGATGTTGTTGTTGAGGATGAGCATTGAAATTCTGGGAAGGAGGGATGGATTGTTGCGAGGGTGGACGTTGAAGAGGAGGGGAAGGTTTTGATGTAGGTGGTTGTGATCTCATTTCATGATCAACTTGAGCATTTTGCATGCCATATGAAGGAGCACGCATTGGCGCTTCATTATTTCTACCATCTCTTGCTCTTTCAGGTTTTGTCAGACTACTCTTCTTCGAAGATGATGCTGATAATTGACCTGGACCCGGTGTAGGAGAGGGAGATTCGATCGGGTTTGTCCTAGGTAGAGCTTTACCAGCTGATCCTGAATCAGCAGGTTTCGGTGGTGTACCTTTCACAGGCGCTTTGACTTCATCTTTCTTTTCTTCAGGATTGTTGGAAGCGGTTTTCTTCTCCTCTGAAACGTTGCGTCCAATCACACCTAAATACCAGAACATGAGATTCGAAATTAACACTTGTTCGTATAAAGGTCTTCTGGCATTAGCAAGTTTGATGTGACTCAATCGATAAACGGCTCTTTCGACATGAATTGGATATCGTGCGTAACTTGAGAATCCGGGTGAGGTGGGTGAAGGGGAAGGAGGTACACCTAGTGACTTGGCGGATTTCGAAGAACCAAGTAATGCTGCTGCCGCTGCAGGACCAGCGGAAGAGAAGTTTGAGACGGATGAGATCTCTTCTTGCTTCTTCTTTGAACCAAAAAGTGATCCGAGGAATCGATCTTTATCCTTTTTACCTTTGCCATCTTTGTCCTTTTTATCCTTCTTTCCGAATAAGCCACCCTTCTTCTGTTTGTCCTTTTCTTTCTCCTTACTGGCTGTGGAAGAAGCTGTAGACACGGCAGAATCCGTACGCGCAAGATTCGTGCTTGCAATACTTACAGGCGTCATCTTCTGCTCAACAGGTTGTGGCGCCTGTGGTTGTTCTATCTGCTGCTGCTGTTGTTGTTGCTGCTGTTGCTGCAAAGCCATACCAGGAGGAAGCGATGAACGCTGAACAGGAGGAGCCATACCTGGTGGTAGCTCATACTGACTTGTAGGGAGAGATGTAGGCCGTTGCTGAGGAGTGGTATTGGATTGATGATATTGTAAAGAGAGTTCTTCTGGGACTGTAAGGTTAGTGCCAGCTGTTGATAATGATGGTATAGCAGGTCTTTCTGATCCCAATTCAGCACCTGGTGAAGTCCTTCTTAATCCGCCCAGAGGATCTCTGACACTTTCTTGTGTTGGCGTACGATCGTAATCTGAATCTTTCGTGAACCAATCTGAACCATCGGCTTGATAAGGCGTAGTCATAATTACTGGAGGAAGGGATAACTTTTTTCCGGGCGGGGATGACTCAGGACTTGGAGAAGTTGATTGATCATGTGAAGAAGAAGACATTGAGCTTGATCTTGAATCTCTAGCGTAAGAGTCGAAAATATGAGCTTCATCAGTTGATTCATCCGACCCTCTTCTTTCCTCCAAATGCTGTACTGTATCATGGAATACCTCTTTATCTTCTTGTTCATGAGATTCAGCACTGACATTCTCATCACTTCCTCCAGCACTGGTACTGGTACTTGACTTTTTCATCCTATCAGAGTAATCGAATTCATCATCGAATACCGGTAATTCACGTTGAGGCGCAGCTGTCATTCTTCCTTTTCTAGTAGCCGCAAATCGATGTCCACCGCCATCTCCTGTTGCGCCGGGTTTGCCACGGATTTTGGTTCTTACCGATCGACGTAGGATTGAGCCGGGACGAGAGGGTATCAGAGGGGCATCATCTGTTTCACCACCTATTGGGATATCATCTTGTAGGACTATTGGGGAAATCAATACTTTAGCTTGCAATACTTGGTGAACGCCTTATAAGCAGGGGAGGAAAGAAGAGACGACTACTCACATCCAGGAGACACGTTCATACTGAGACTTCTTCTCAATAATGTTCTCATAGTCTCGGGATCTTCCTCTTCATCCGCTTCGTCTACTAATTCCTCTAATTTTTGTAGATCGTTCAGGGTTAGACCTTTTTCACCTGATCTTCCACCATAAATACTTGCTGGTCTTCTCATCGGTAAAGGAGGAACCTCATTTTCGACATTATCACCTGGTTTAGGTTGATATTGTCTACTCAACATTGATCTTTTTCTACCCAAACCTTCATTCCCTCCCCCTCCTCCTCCTGCTCCTCCTCCTCTGCTGGTACTAGGATTTCTAGCTAACCAAGACGGACTTTTACTTAATCCTGGAGCTTCCCCAGCTTCTGTCACATCTGCATTCGTGGGATCTGGATGCGTGTGTGATTTAAGGAAAGCTCTAAATTCTCCTGGTGCTAACTCGGGATGTAAATGTGCTGGAACCCAAAATAAACCTGCATCTTGTCCATCTAATCCATCAGGTGTCGAGAGCGTTATATCATCACCTGTATCATATAATGATCCAGATGATTCAGGTCGAGAATGCGGTGATGGTGGTGGTAAATCAGGATCAACAGCTAAAGCACCAGGTCCAGAAGAATTTATAGATCTCCTTCTGAGATTTCTATTAATAGTAAAGGAAAAAGAGAGATTACATCAATGTATGTTCATATAGAATAGCATGAGGGAGTGAGAAAAGGAGTGTTGAGCTCACCGTAGGGTATTTCGTTCCCTCTCAATCTCCTGTTCAGATACCTCTGATGATGGCATCTTCGTTGCGTTGCACTTTAGAGTGTTCCTCGCACGAGCCCGACAGATTAAACACGGGCTCTGACCAAGGATATCTATATCTTTGGCCTTCCACGTATAGATTTATTCGATTCTTCTGTTATGTACCAATCGAACGGTCGTGTTTGTCAAATCAGTGCGGTGTTGATGTTTTGTTCTGGTGGACAGGAATGGAATTTTCGTATAAAAACAAGTGACGAGTGGATTATGTATACAGTTGTTCGTTATGTGTGTAAGGGTAAAAAGAAAGGGCCGATTTTGTCGATGTCTGTATTTCGTTTTCTAATTGTCCAAAGTCTACGCAAGAGCAACACGCTATACAAGTCACTCGTCGTATATGGAAAGCCTTACTCTTCTAATGCATTCGTGTCGAGTGGGTCAGTTGAAGTCGTAAGAGAGATATATGCAGTGGGATATAGTACGGAGGCACCTATGACAATTGTACCAAGGGGGGGAAATCATGAATTGTATTTTCTTGATTCATGGCACGCGAGGGAGAGAGATGTGAATGAATAATAATGCATTAACGCTCGGACCGAGGAGTATATTACACACCCCAATCATTTTGACAGTTAGGCATGCTGGATAACCCAAGAAAAGGAGATGATACGTAATCAAACAATAATTCAGGAATCACCCTTGTTTTTTAACTTTATTCTGCGGCCACCAAGGAATATACGATGATGATGATGATGATGATGATATAAAACACCATGGGAAGAGACATCTCCAAAGTGTAAACATGCATACGACCGCAGTTCAACAACAAGTAGTAATTGCATACGTGTTTCATCGTCAACACTTGAATGCATACTACCAACTGTTTTACTCGGTGAAAAGAGCTTATCACCTCATCTCATCGGTTTTTACATTCACTTGACTGATGCATCTTGGACAACTTCTCGCCAAGGGTGACGGACGCCTCGAATACTTGGCACTTTCTTGTTACCGCAGCGTAAGAGATATCTTCAGCCAGTTGTCAGTGACCTCTCTTCATTGGCCCTTATGTCTCGGGCCAGTTCCTGTTGTACTCTCACAGACTGTCATGCTACAAATGGAATCATTGGTTCCGCACGTTTATGGGATGACGGTAGTTGATAAAGGTGTCCGCGCTTTGCGTCTTGTTGTTCTTTCTGAGAACCGTTTCACCTAACATTTCTCCAATTCATCTCCCTTTTTTCTCATTTTGCGTTGAATGTATCTATCATCTTGTGACTCAGTCAAATTTCATTTTGATTAGGACAAACAGTCGATCCGTAGATTAGCTCGATAGGCCCCCCACCCCCGCGTCCAATGTGGATTCTTCACGAGTGACTCCAGGTGGATGGCACTATTTACCTCGCGGTAAGCATGCAAGCCTGGAGAGTAGATTGAACGCCACTTTCCATGGGGTTACGCAGATGCTCGACAAGGGAAGGACCTATGAAACGCAGACAAAACTGTAAATTCCATAAGTCTATGCGTTCATATAGTCATATAAGCCCTAAGTACCCGGTACACAATGTTCTGTGTCACCTCTAGCATTACCCCACCATTCAGGTCCATCCCAAGTCCAGAAAACGCCCCCAAACAAAACATAAATGGTCAAAGCCGTTATCGAGGTTCCTGCATCCAAGGCAGACGAAATCACGTAAATGTATTTTCCGTGTGTTTTAGGGTACTTCTTGGCGAAATATGAATTTGACAAGATGGCAACTATGAGGGAGGTTAAGATGATATTTGTTGGACTGGTATTCCCAACAGTACAAAAATCAGTCTTGTCAGTATCCCATTATGCATGATATCGGATGGCAAAAAAGGAATATGTCGGTACTTACTATTGAGGAACGATAGTTGCTCCACTACATATGATGGGGAAAACGACCTAATTGCAGATCCTCAGTTCTACGATGCATAATGCAGCATCGCCTCATTGATCTCACCTTGTTCAATTTATATCCAGGCCATCGTCTATGTCCCCACCAACAAGCTACGGGTACGATTGCACCCAACAAGAAACCGAGGTATAACCCTTCATACCCACCACTAAAGAATCGAGCCGGAGCTACCGCACCCCATATTATCGATGCTGAGTAGAAGATCGCAGGTGATCTGCCTGTCCATTGACCTGTTGGGTCTACAACGGATCCGTTCAAGAAAGAACGTTTTGATTCCAGCACTGATTCTAGGGTGATGTCTAGCATATCGAGTCAGTTTATTACAATCAATGAAGGTCAGACATACAGTTTGCTAGTGCGCCAAGTACCGTGCCCAAGATCTGTGAAGCGAACATTTCCCTAGGTGGTATTGAGGTGTACCAGCCGAGCTTCAGATCAGCGGTGAGACCTAGAGCTTGTGACATCGCCATATCTACATTCACTCATCAGCTTGATAGGCGCCATGATTGGAGTCGCAGACTTACAGCCATAACACTTGAATGTGACGCTGATATCTTTATCAGCTGGCTTCTTGTACTTCTCGATAAAACACTCACTTGCCGATAGGCTTGCCAGGCATCAATATACCCGCCACACTATATGACTCTTAGGATTAGTTATCTCATAAAATTGTTTATTGGTAGATTTGTAGCTCACAATTCGGTCAAGACGTTCTAAGTCGACAGTTAGCTTATAATTATCCAACATTACCAGCTACATAGAAACTCACAAGTCCAATTTGAGTGTTACTGACGGCCGCTATTATACCCACACTTCACGGACTATCAGCTTTTATAGATTTGGATGTTTTGAAAATGAACATACGGGACCAAGAAAACCTGTCACCCGCGATATGTCAGCTGATTGTGTCTCTGAATAGCAGACGTGGGAAAGCTCACTGTCGCGATTGCCAGTGCTAACATTAAAGCCCAGATGGGCATTTGTAAAGGGGTGGTTTTGACCAGAATGACTAGAAAATGGCGTAAGCTCGTCTCGATGCAATGCTTGCCGAGAAACCTTACTTGCGGCTCCGAAGTTTACTGCTAATAATCCTAAATACCAAGAAGTTGGAACAGGAAGATAGGATCGCATGAGCTTGCTTCACAGTGTTGTGAGCTTATGTCTCATTGCAAAGTTTCCGGTCAACTTACTTGTGTACATCGTTCATCTGATTACTCCTTTTTGACAGCGCTATAAAAGAAGGTCAATTACAACTCTGCTTTTACTCGAATTCATCATTAAAAACTGACCTTCTTTGATCTCATCTCTATGCCACAGCCAAACATGCACGAGGACGCTTGACAACGCAGCAAAACTCAATCCGTACGTCAACGCGCTATGTTATTCATAAGCTACTTTGTCCATTGAATATCGGCAAGATTTAGCTTACAAGTACGGTGTGAGTAACAGGGGCTTGCTCCTCTCCCACGCCACTTCATCTAATGATAAATCAGGTTTGAGGATTGACGTAACGTCAAACTTCTGGAATGTCGAATTGTATAAGCCTGCAGATACAGGTGAGGGAAATGACCGAGCGGACCAAAAGTTAGTCAACAAGATCAGAGGCATGATCTGTGGAAATTTTGATTAGCTATTTACAGTTGACGCCTTAACGATGATGGGAACAATGAGAGAAGGGGGCTGTGGTAAGAATATATACTCACGACCCAGATCATTCCAGCTAAACCACCAAAGTAATTCCCAAGAGCCCAATAAGGGGTATAAAGCGGGCCTGAAGAGCCTATACTACTCCAATCAAAGCTCCAATCTGCAATTCCCAGACCTGAATAACCACTTCCCAGGGTCCTCATCCACCATGATTCGTTATTCATCAAACACAGTACGGATACTGAGGTGAGAGTGGGGAAGAGAAGTGAAGGAAGAAATTGGTACATGAATGTGACGAGGAATATCAGCATGAAGATCCGTAGTCGTTTCGTAGTTAGAGCTTGAGCGGTATCTGAGAGACTCGATGAGGTAGACGAATACAGTGTGGTGAATAATTGGACTGTAACGAGAGTTGAAGGCCAATACATCGCCGGAGGTGATACGAGTAGGTTTTGCAGCATACCTATGATCACTCGATTCAGTACTGTCACTCTCTCCTCCTCCAGTGTGAGAAATCATTATCAAGTCTGAGGGAATCTTCTTCATCGCTCACCGGCTAATCCGAATCCGATACATTGTGTGGTCAACAGCAGTATCAAAGAAGCGACCCTTCCTACTGGTGTATCATAGTACAAGTCCATGATAGCGAGAATATCAGCCGCGTAAGCAGCTTGAGATCCACTCGAGCTGAGAACACTGTGATATACTCATATCAGCTATATATGGTCCATTCTCAAAGAGACAGCTCGTGTTGTAGCTCACCTGACTAGGATCGCTTCCTTGATACTGAATTTCCCAGGATTGAGTTCCCATCCCAGTATACTCTTGCCTCTAGGTATCATCTTTTCGTTTGCCAACACATGTCCAAGAGGATATGTCGCCAGAATGACAAAATACTGCGAGAATTGAGGTGCATTGGATTTGAAGTAAAATACCATTGAAGAACAAGCTCCAAGTACACAAAAGGTCGATCCGAGAACGAGGACTCTTAGTGTAAGTGTAGGCAGAGATGGATCATCTGTGGAAGGGACAGTCTACAAATACATGTCTTTAGCTTGTGTGCCAGGTACTGAAGGTCGAGTACTCACACGAGCTATGAGAGCTTCAATGTTAGACCCTTTCCCTATCACCTCTTCATCCTCTACCGTCCTGATATAAACTACCGGATGATCAACAGGATCTGTTGTTCCTCGTTTGATTTCTGAGGATGTACCAAGTAGCCTAGCATCTTCCTGAGAGATCTCGTCAATGTCTTCATAAGGCTTGGAGCTGGACTCAGCTGAAAGCGAAGGGAGCTCATATGCTTCAGCCTCGCGTGGGCTGATAGGCATATTGTAGGTGAGCCAGATATCAGTGTTGGTGAATCTAAGGTTCTATCTCGAGCATTTTTATCGAGCAGATCGAAGAGGATGTGATATACAGACTACTGACTGGACCATATGTACCGTTGTCGATTTTGGACGTTCACGTCTTCAACATTCTTTCTTCGCGTCTCATCTTATCAACAACCTGTGTCGATTAAGGCACGGTAAACGGAGATGCCCAAAAGCTCCGAAGGACTCACATGCCTATTCTCTGGAATGACCCACTTCCCAGTTATAGGCGTGACATTTCACTATGCCCCGCACAGTTCAACGTACACGCGTTCATCCCATCTGAGATAGCATCATCGTTGAAAGAGAAAGATTCATCTAATCTCAACTTCTTTCAGCTTGTCCCATTTCCCGCTTGCTTCCACTCATCTATCCAATAGTTCATACCCAACAATGGTAAGTCAGCTGCTGTATCCAATTCAAATTTGCTATGGTTTACTGAATTTCATCTGGTTTTTCAGGCTCGAAGATACGATAGTATGTAGTCCACCATTGGATTCCTTCAAAATAGATTGACTAACTTGATTCGTTTGCAGGTCGAACAACAATCTTCTCACCGGAAGGTAAGCTCAGCTCGCAGTCTTTTGGCGGAATACATCTCGCTGACCAATTTAATCGCCCACAGGTCGTCTCTTCCAGGGTGAGCTGCCGTCCTCTCGTCTCTGCGCGAAATGTAGCTGACCTCCTTTCAGTTGAATATGCAATGGAAGCTATTTCTCACGCTGGTACAGTCCTCGCCGTGTTATCGAAAGAAGGTATAGCGATGGCAGCAGAAAAGGTCAGCTAATCCAGTCAGAGACTAGTCAAAACTAAGCTGATAATTCTGCTCACCAACAGAAAGTGACAGGTAAATTACTTGATCTTTCACTTGCTCCAGGAGGAGAAGGTATGGGCGGCGAAGGAACGGAAGCATGGATGGGAGGTGGTGGAGAGAAGATCTTCCTGTTAAACAAGTGAGCTTACATCGAACCTCCTGCTCACTAGGATATTTACGGACGCAAGCTAACTGGTTGTGAAAATATTAGTAACATCCTAGCTGGATTAGCAGGTATCACATCCGATGCTAATTCGTTGGTCAACTTTGCACGAAATTCCGCACAAAAGCACTTGTTCACTTATGATGAAGATATCCCAGTGGAGATGTTGGTGCAAAGATTATGCGATATGAAACAGGGTTACACGCAATTCGGAGGTGAGTTCATGCTCTACTAAGTCCAGATACCTTCACTACGACATACCTGTCATATAGCTTCGATAGCAGCCAGGCGATTGCGGGACAAGCTGATGAGATGATGGCGTTTCTTCCAGGTCTTCGTCCATTCGGTGTAGCGTTACTTTATATGGGCTGGGATCCAATCTACGGTTTCCAACTATATCAATCTGATCCATCGGGTAATTACTCAGGATGGAAAGCCACTTGTGTAGGATCAAATCATTCTTCAGCTACCAGTTTGTTGAAACAGGATTACAAAGAAGACTTGACTTTGGAAGATGCAAAGAGTCTATGTTTGAAGGTCATGAGTAAGACTATGGATAGTACTAAGTTGAGTAGTGAGAAACGTGAGTGCAACTTCTCTCTCTCCCTTCGCGAGTAAAGCCCTGGAAATGGATTCGAAGATTGGTCACCATCGATTTGGGTTCGCGCGACGACCAAAACAACTCATCAACATGGCAAAATGAGAATCAAGGGATTCTTATAGCTAATACGATTAATCCTTCAGTGGAATTCGCAACAATGACTCTTCACCCGACGTCTAAACAACCTTTATCAAAAATATATCGACCATCAGAGCTCGACGAGTTATTACGTGACTTAGAATTAGGAGGTACCAAGGAGGATGCGGTGGGAGCTATGGAAGGTACAGGTGGTGGCGGCGGTGGCAACGTTGCTATCAGTACATAGGAGATGATTGGTTGATGTCATCAGATGAATTCAGATAAGGTAACAATGCATGTTTCATACATCATACATTGTGTCAGGAAGAATTATTTCGTTGGCCGTAAAACCCTCGAAAAGTACAGCTTATATATGATTCTCATTCAATTTGATGTTTGTTCTTTTTGGTCAATTACTTGATTCTGAGGGCCATTTGTCAACTCTCACACCCTTCCCTTGTAAACCCATATTGCGGATAGCCAAGTCGATCAGTATCCTAGCGTATTCCCTGTGAAAAGCCGAGAACAGCTTGTCTACAAAGTTCATTCCTTCTAATACAGTACCTGAGCCTGGACAGTCTCCATTATTGACCACCCGAGAGTGAGATGATTGCTTGGGAGGGGGTAATGATCTATATACACCTTGGCAAGTAAATATGAGATAAACATCTTCGTTCTTGCCTTGATCCCGCGACTTTGCGATATCCCTGCCTTGTACCTCTTGGGGTCGAAAAGATGATGTGGTCCTTGCTGAAAGCGTGTGATATCCACCTCTGAATAACAAGTTGGACTTCACGTCAGGTGTTAAATCACCCCACCGAAAGATCATCTCGCTATGATCGTTTCCTCCATTATGGGAGTTTTGGTCGGGTGTAGGGTCTATGGCTTCAACCGTGAACTACGGGATATCATATTCAATGTCAGCGTACATCTTACGAGGGAGAACGGGTTCAAAGTAATTGACATCTATTCGAAATGGGGTTTCACTCACTAAACCATTTAATAACGTATTACCTTTCCCGAAATTCTCTTTGAACACATTCATCTCATTCGGATTTTCCCATTTTGGGGTTATTAATGGTCTGATTAATCCGAATAGACCACCTTCTAATCTCAATGCCCAATTTGACCAAAATGCCTTATTCCATCTCGCTCCTAATTTCTGTATATCCATTTCTTGTTCTTCTTCTCTTTCTTTATAGGAGGAGATGAGGATTGATTTTGGTATTTTGATTGACCATGCATCACCACCATCACATCTCATCCATCTTTCAGTGGTATGTGGACTATCAGTCCTTCTTGATATCAATAGTTGAGGAGGGACAGGTAACGTAGGATATAAACTGATCAATCTAAGATGATTCGAATAGAATAAAGCACTACCGAGGGCAGCTATAGAAGATAGGGAAATGAAGACTGTTCTTCCTCTTATCATATTGCGATCCGATCCTTTTTGCTATGTGTCGTCGTGATATCGTTACATGACGTTTCATACAAAGACTATTACACCTTCTATATACAGTGATTCTGATGAATATGACGAGTCATCTAAAGATGTTTTTATCAAAAGTAATGTTCGGTCACCGGCCAGAATACGAATGGTCTTCCGAGAGCCGCATATATGCGCATGCAAGATTGCTATCCGATAACATGGTTCGGAACATCTCGCAATATCCTCGTCTACTGTGATCTTATCCAAGCGAAGTGGGCATCCACTTTCTTCACCGTCAAAATCAATACATTCTTCATTAAACGAGATTCGATGATCCTTCAAGCTCATGTCCATATTCATAGTCATTCTTCGAGCTCGATTCCAGATGGAAAGATATCAATTCTTCTTCTGCGTTCTCCTCAGGAGCAGTGAACATCAAATTACTTGGTGTATACCTGTAATCGCTTGTATTTCTCCTATAAGCCAAAGCTGGTCTCAGGACATGTGGAGTCCGATTTATATGTTGATGAGCATGGGATGACTCGATCAAGGAGGGCTGTGAGTAGATTGAAGAGGTCTCAGTTAACGGTCTACTCTTACTTGAAGCTGATGTAGAGGTAGTCGCTGGTGTGAATGATCTAGTAATGGGATATTGACCTATTGTAGAGATCATTTCACCTATACCAGGACCTGAACTCGTACTTGTACTTGTACTTTTTCTTGATGCTCTTCTGCCTGGTCGGTTTTGAGGGAAAATATCTGTATCAAATCCGGACTCAGCGGTAGATATCAGTTCGTTATACCTATCATCAAATGGTTCTGAGGCTTGCGTGTATGTTGTGTATGTGACCGGACTATTGATATCGGTATTTCTGTTTACAGATTCACGTCGACATCGAGGAGGAGAATGAGATGGAAAGGCCACGTTTGTATTCACTGAATGTATAGTATCGAAATCATGATGACGAAAAGGTGACGACTTGCTTGCACTGATAGAGTATTTATATCCATCCTGACTCATATGAATTGGCGTCGGCTGTTGAATAATGACATCGGGTATTTCCATCTCATTTTGACATCCCGAAGTAGACTCGGATCTTGACACGTCGATGCATGGTGAAGGATATAGTTCTTCAAGGTTCAGTCTTAACTCGGTATTTGGTTTACTCAATTTCGTCCTCAGTTTGGCTGGAGGAGGTAATAGACTACCTCTTCCAAAGACTGATTCACTTCGTGTTGAATCAAGAGTTTGTCGATTTGGAATATATTCAGCTTGTTGTGGTGTAGGTGGGAACCTTACACTCCTTTTAGGAACTAATCTCGATCTTGTCCCAGTAATTCTGGGTACAAAGAAAGATGATGACCTATTCAAAGATTTTTCGTCCGAGGTCGGTAATAATGGACTCGTATTTTCAAGTGGCTCGGATTTTGGTGGTCGACGAAGTAAAATCCAATGTGAATATGTGATATATATGTTCTTATCGGTAAGAAAACATAATGCCAACATTGGACCAGCGAGCGCTACATCAATCCTGTAAGTCAACTACTCGTCTTATTCTTCCACGCCACAAATCATCGGAAATTGGAAGGGAAGAGAAAGAAAGCAATCTCGTCACTCACCCTCAAAAGATCGTAACCACCATCTGTCATTCCATCCCACCAATCTTTCACAGATCACGAAGCCTCCAATCCCACTTGATATCAAAAGGAGTATAATACCCTGAAGCCAATTGTTGATTGTTGGATGGATATGCGGTGATGGATGGCCTGAGGTTGAGTAAAGTAACGATAAGATTAGGATCGTGATAGGTAGAGTCATCCCGAGGGGTATGAGAAGGGTAATGGGTCGAACTGTATTTGTGATCACATGTTAGCTTTTCATCGGTCATCACGATGAAAAAGAATAGTATATGAATGTGAGAGGCCGTTGACAAAGATTGTTCGCATACCATGCTTGGAAATGTAGGGAAGACAGAAAAAATGGTAAAGCATAGTAACTCACCGGTGCTGAACCAATCACCTTTATCAATGCAATAAAAGCCCCACCATTTTACAATACCATCTGGAGAATCAAAATGTCGAGATATAGCATTTGAGAGTGTCGGAACGCAAGGAAGGAGTGAATAGGCATAAATGGTCATCAAGCATATGATCGTTCTACCTTTTGTCGGATTTGTGGGAAAGGGATTAGAAGGTGTAGGAAGTGATTTGTACCGGAACTGTACACAATCACATTAGCTTGGTCAGTCTGTTGCTGATTCCACATCTGATCGTTCGTGTATCAGTGGGACACACTCACCAGGGCAATAGCGGGTAAATGGGCGACCATCCCAGTTGTCAAAGTAGCTACTACCATCGCATCTATACTACAGAATAAATCACCACCTTTCTTCAGTACGTATCGATCGAGTAGAGATATTCCGCATCGAAGCATTGTCCACATAGCTAATGATATTGAAGGTGTACTAAGTTTGACATTAGGAGCTATTCCTGATAGGTTAGATGGGAAGATGTGAGGTAAGAGCGGAAAGAAGATGAGTGGAATGGAAACTAAGGAAATTACTTTGAACAAGAGACAGGATTAGCTTACATACTGGTTATCGCTGCAAGGGAAGCTTGACTCACTAATATATGCATGTTGAGCAGAAATTAGCAGATTCATCGTTCGTAACCCCCTGCACCGCTTATCTCCTTTCTCCCGCCGACGGTGCTTTCCTGTCTATTCGATCGATATACTACTCTGCACTCTCATTAGTCAGATATTGGTAGTTCAGGATAGCCTGTCTGCGTAGTCAGGTTTGGCATCTATTACTGGCTGTAAGTTGATTGGGAGAAGCCCGTTCTCTTTCCAATGAAAAAGCCAATGATACGGTGAAAATATGTTGAGGATCAGTACAATATAGTAAATGAGTAATGCAGATTTTGTTTTCAGAAATTTCGTCTTATGCTGGTCGAAAGTTCTTCGATTTTTGAGTTCAGTAGGTGTCTTCCGCTGTAGTCTGGCGCTGAAGATTGACTTTGAGGTATATAAGCTGATTCTACTGAAGTTCCCGGATCGATCGGTTGTCAGAAAGACTAGCTATTGAGCAAGACTTGCTGCAGCCCCGAACCGATATGCTACTTGTACTGGCTCATCGCTATCTTGTACACCAGACAAGGTATCTGATATCCTTTCGGAAGATACGCGAAAGGATCAGGGGCAAGCGGATCGATGATTGGCCTGAAGGGGGTTTAGAAGTAGATTGACTCAAGACACTAAGGAAGGTGAATAAGTTTCGGGTCATGCAAAAACTGTCGCGGTTGGGGGGGTCACGATTTGACTTTCCAAGATCAACATTTTTGGTGGACTTCGCAGATACTCAAGAATGTGACTTCACAGATTTCACTTGGTCAAAGAAGATGAGAGTGGATACACGCAGTGCTGCGATATAGTGCAATCTAAAGAGAGTTGAGGCAGTTTCAGTGTTTCAGATTTGTCAACAAAGGGGAATCATATCAGTCACGTGATTCATTCTGAAAATGAGTAGTACTAGTATATAAAAATGTGGGATTCGTGCCTGTCTTGAAAGCATTTTCAGAAATAATCTCAACTTTTCTCTAGGTTTTATTTCCTCATTCTGTACTCAGTTTTCCACTTAAATAATTTGTATTCGACCATTACTTTTCATACCCAGGGTCGAAGCAAGATGACACGAACCAAAAGTGCTGCGAGGCGACAAGCCAAACCGCAAAAAGAGGCGAAGCCCACCGGGGCTCAAGCAAACGGTACGGCTGGACCTATCGATGCGGCAAGTTTGATAGGTGAGCTGAATACCATGACAGGAGCTACAATCACCATTATACTGAGTACTCAGCGCTGACATGATGATGGGATCTAAATCATAGATAAAGCACATACGTTACTTGCTCAATCAAATTTCGAGCTGGCAATCAAGTTCCTTGATAGAGCTTTAGAACTCGAACCAGCAAATCTCGAAGCTAGGGAATTAGTCGGAATAGCTGAACTCGAAGCTGGAGATGAAGAAAGAGGTAGAGAAGTGGGTCCAATATCCTCAGGGAAGCAGGCATGGTATGCTGGAGAGCTGATATGTATCGTGCTTTAGCACCTTCTACATCTTCTTCCACCACACGTGACTGAACCTCCTTCTCATCCATCACCATACCTCTACCTCGCCCAATCAGCTTCAGAACCTCAAGAAGCACTGGGGTATTATTCCACAGCCACTGCCATGCTTGAGCAACGTATTGCAGAAAAAGACAGAAAGGGAAAAGGGAGACAAATAGCTCCTCAAGCTGAGGAGGATGAGGAGGAAGTGGACGAAGAAAGACAAATGGCGGTTACTGCCCTAGTAGCTATGATCGAAATTTGGATGTCTGATTTATGGTGAGTCCATCTTCCCATAAATGGTATCATCATCACTGATCTAGAAGTCTTATCGTTTTTCAGTTTCGAAGAAGCCGCTGAGAAGAATTGCGATGCTCTCATACAGAGGGCTTTGACAATCTCACCAAAGGATCCAGAAGTCAAATTATCTCTTGCCAGTATAAGAATGTCGCAATCTCGTATCGAAGATGCAAAGGAGGTCGTAATGAGTCTATATAACGATTTGGAAGGAAGGGAACCTTGTAAGTCATCCGCAACCTCATATCAAGATAGCTCCAAACGTTTATCGACGCGAGCTCATCTGAGATCATAGTCGACCCAACTTTACCCGCTCTTCCTGCTAGACTTGCACTTTCTAGATTATTACTTGAACATTCAGCTCATCTCGAAGCATTGGATATCATATCTACAATCAGGGAAGAAGACTCATTGAATGTGGAAGGAGCATATTTGGAAGGATGGGCATTATACCTTCGAGCAGAAGCAATAAAAGAAAATCCATCTATAATCACTTCACTCACCGTCCCAACGCCTGTTGCAGGTGAAGAAGAACCCGACGAACCAATGAGCCCGGAAGAATGTCTGAGTGAAAGTATGAAATCTCTTATTGAGTGTGCAAAATTATATGCGGATCAAGAATACGAAGATGAAGGAATAGGTGCACACGTAGCTGAATTACTAGAAGAACTGGAGAAGAACGGTGTGGTCCCTGCTATACACGAAGAAGAAGATGAAGATGGTGATGTTGAAATGGCCTAAACAGTCACAACAAACATTGGAGGACTCAGTTGTACTTGCCAGTCTTTGGAGATTATTTAAGTAATAAACTTTCCGAACAGAAGAAATTGATACAGCGATATTCGCACATATCGTCATTCTGTGGATAGCGTTATGCACTACTGCTGATCGTCATGTATTTCAGACTGATCACAGACCAGACTGCTTGAAAAAGCAGGACTAATTAAGTTCGTGTATTCCGATGGTATTATTTCAGTAAAACAAACGATATAGTCCCATCTTGTTAGAGATTGCGCAATTGAACTAATCTAATCACCCCGGCGGTCTGATCTCCTGAAGCGCTTCTGTGCATATATTTTTGCACGTCCTTGACTGGTTCTGGATCAGTGATTTCATGTCAGGGGTATTGCATGGCATGCCGGATATACGTCTACGTAAATCACCAGGAAAAACTACAACTTGTGTTCTCATTTGCATATTCTCCCATCTCATTTGTAATATTCCTTCATAACACTTTCCGCCAGGAAATCACCTCATTTAGAACCACGAAGCCCAACCTGGTCACATGTGAAATCAGCTTTCATCATTCTTTTCGATTAATACTTTTTCAGGCAGAAAATGGGATTATATAATGACACATACCATGATAAATTTTGGCTAAGAACTCTACATTTCTAGCTTCTTGAATCAACATGTTGACCGTATATTCCACTGATAATTCTGTTCCTAGTTTTCCCTTGATTCTTCCTAATACTCTATCCGCCTTCTCCTGTACGTTCGCATCATTAGATATCATATCTACTCTTCCTCCACCTTGAGCTCTTTGAAGTTTATCTGGATCACCTGCCCATGCGTATAAAGGATCATGCTTGAATACTTCTAGTACGGTGAGAATCAGAGATGAAGAATCTCTAAGTACTCTCAAAGTATGTTCGGAACATCTTCGGAAAGTTCCTTCCACTCCTGTGATACCGAATCCATCTACTAAATCATTTGTTAATCTAAATGGAACCATTTCAGGTATTCGAAGTTTACGCCCCTGTCGAGATGGGTTGATCAGCTGACTTGCTCAGTGTGGTCGCTGAAGGCGCCTGGCTCTGTTACTACGGAGCGGTGAATAGTAAATCCGCTTACCTCTTCGAAGACGATACCAAAATCGATGTGAACCAATTCTCCCGAACTCTGATCGATCAAGATATTCGAGCAGTGTCTGTCACCTAGACCGACCATCCATCCTACTATACTAGTGACGGCGACTGATCTTGAATAGTTCAGTCTCATAGTAAACCACGCCATAGGGTCTTTATGCTTTTCAACGAAGAAATGTCTCATTACAGGCTGGAAACGTTTCATGCAATCGTTATATCTCTTGACTAGATCTGGTGACTTGTAATCACGTTCTTGAACCTGAGAAATCTTCGATTGAAATTCGGATGGGAGAATATCGATTCCACTTCGATATCTACGCACAATCGATAAGTTCATGTTAGACAGCAGACTCATCACACATTGAAGTGAAATCGGAGAAAGCCAGTCTTTCGTTCCTGCCGATGCATTGGAGATGCGACTTACTTCAAATGAGCAGGCTTCAGCCATTCTCCGATACCCTTGGTACCTTCCACAAATTCTATTATACCCGTTCTTTCCGGTAAGGGTACAACGTTATACGTCCGGAATTTCAGGCTACGAGCTTTGGCTTGTCTATCTCGTATGAGCAGATCGTTCGTCATCGTGAACACTTGTTCCATCACCGCGTCTTGTCGGACTTCGTCATCTGCTTTGAACTATTATGAAAACAGCTTCAGTACATATTCCATTGGCTAGGGAAAGGGGAATCGCTGAGGGTCCCATATACGCCACGATAAAGGGATCAAGAGAAGAGAAATTTGGAACCTGAAACCCACAAGTTGCTGATGTTGTTTGTTGGTGGAATCGATGCATCTCATAATCCTAGGTCTGTGTACACCTCCGGCGATCATATAGTTTGACCTATATCTAAGGAGAGTCGGTATATTGTCATACCGACAAGAAAGGTCGATGGGAGGTGGACAAGTGGCTATTGGAATATCTAACCGTAAGTTACTTAGAGGAGAGTTCGCTGGTAACATGTGTGTCGATCCTGCTTTAGGTTTTTTAGGTATCGAACCATCTTCACTTGAATGTAAGTTCTCCTCGAATCTTGACCAATTCACTGAAGCCACAACGAAGACCTTCATTTGTTTCGCTGCCTTGTGAGATACGTTATCGTTAGGCAAAGCATTTAGGTGATATAAAATCTCCAAAGCCGCAGGTCCACGTCCTTGGTTCTCGGCATCAGTGGACTTTCTTCTGGCTGATGTCGGTGGTGAAATCCCATGTGCAAGCGTGATCACTTGATATAAAATGTGGAAAGGATGCTCTTTGCTCATCTTCAACATCAAACCATTCAAATTGGAATTGAAACTTGTCGGTGTTGTAGGTCTATAAAGCCTCGCAGCAAGTTGAGGACCTAGAAACACAAATTTGTGCGATGGGATCCGATTCAGATAGGAGGAGAAACTACTGTTGACTTCTTCGTTGTCATCGTGTTGAAGCCATAAGGAGACCAATTGAGTAATAGAGTCGTCATAGGCATTGGATAGCGCCAACGCCTGAGCATACATCTTCAGAGCCGTTTTGATGTATGTCAATCGTCCGGATTCCAGTTCCTTGATGGTTTTGACATCTTCTTCTGCTTCTTGGGCGGCCTTTGAAGATTTGGAGTTTGTACTCTCTCTTCTTGAACTCGACTTGAGAGTGGATGACATGTTTTGCAAATTCTGCGTTCTTCGGTCATGGTACGATTTGAGCCTTTCCAATTCAGAAGATTTGGCGAGATTGTTGTAATGATTATCGGCGAAACAGGCGTATTCATAAAAGATTCTTGCTTGATCTTCTGCAGGTATTTTATACTTTTGTGCAAGCCCGCATGACTGATCAAATATAACTTTGATTTCAAATGCGGATTTGAGCTTAGCTAGAGCTGTCCAGTGACCCTAGGTCATATGAGAATGCGGATTAGCCTCAGCCTGCAGTTCAGAGAACGTCGTCGGTTACTCACAATTCTACCTTGCAAAATCGCCAGTCTCCCTTGGTTAGCAGACTTTCGATTCTGAGCATCTTGTAGAAGACCTCGAGCATGCTGAATAGCTAAGCCATGCTCATTCTGAGCCCATAATACATGACTAAATGCGTCTTGAGCCGCATCTGAAGGTGCCCTACCAAACTCCAGTTGCTGGACCGCTGTGACGGCATTTATCGAAGCTTGAAGATTCCCATCGTCTCGCGCCATCTCACCAAGACATAGGTAGCATGCTTTCTCAAGAGAAAGCAACAGTTCGGCTCTTGGGCTCAGAAGATCTCCGATGGTATTCTTATCTTCCCTCTGCAGACCAGAATGAAGAAGCGAAACTCGGGTCGCGGTGAGACGTTCAGCATCCGAGAACCTACTTTTGATTCAGCTTACGGACTTCCTAGGAACATAAGCATATACTCACTCGAACGATTTGTTCATCTCAGAAAATCTCTGAACAGCTTTCGCAGCTTCTATATTATTTGACGCCATATCGATACTTGTCTGTAGCCCATTATCCAACCAATGAGCAGCTTCTCTCAAACATAGTAAATTTGTGGTAGTCTTCTTGATTTGAGCCATTCTTTCCATCCCCAACTCACTCAGCCTATCAATCTCCACTTTGATAGAGCTGTTCACCACGCTCAATGCAGCATGCGAATCACGTTCTCTATGTACGGCTCTCAGGGCAGAATACAGGTTACCCTGGGGTGTCTTTGATGCCTGTTCAGTCATCGGTAATTCCCAATCACCTGTTCTCCACGCTAATTCAAAGAAGAATGGATCTTCTTCCACTCCACTGCCGTGATGACTCTGGAATGACATTGAGCTAGCCAATCGATTGAAGCCAAACGAATGTAAGTTATGTAATCCAGATAGAAATGTCTGATTTGATCGACCAATCGGACTAGCTTCATTCAAAGCTCCGTTCCAACTGAACGCCCGCTGCGACTGACCTTCGTGTTCTAGCCGACGAAGAAGTGCGTCCCGGACATCGTGATTTTCGATACCATAAAAACCATCGGGGTCTTCCACGTTGCTGTATATTTCGTACATGATCTGTGCAGCGGTTGGGCGGTATAGAAGGCCATCCAATTGAACGATAAGGACATGGGAGCATAATTGTCGTCGTGTGCGGGGAGATACAAGGTGAGCATGGAGAGGCGAATAATTGTCAATCAGACTATATGTGCGGGTCATATCTGGACCTGGGGCTTACCTTCTGAATCCTTGTGTCACCTAAATCGACTTGTCTACCCTTTTCTTGATCTCTGGCTAATTCCAAAAACAATAAAGCCGTTGCATATGAACCACATTTGATAGCACTCTCACTAAGGATGACAGAGTCTATTTCCAACCAATCGTTATAACCCAATTCGCTATTACTGTAGCTCGGCTGATAGTGTCTAAGTCTCAGTACGGTGTCCAAGATTGAATGGGTGGTTTCCAAGCTTGCCGAAGGCCACTGCAGTGCCATGGTGAAATGTTCAGAGAGCACTTTTGACCTTTGTACCGTGACTTCAGCATGCTCGGATGATCCGCAAGTTAAGGCAGCTTGAATCAGATAGGGTAGTAGGAATCTAGTTGAGATATTCGAAGAGGTTAAAAGGGGTTCTAAGGATCGGTAAAACGGGTCATCAGAAGAAACGACTTCACAGAGGACTTTGACTAGTTCTTTCGACCAGTGAGACGCGGACCTGGAATATTTGATCCAATTGGTGGTATTGATAGTTCCATCGAGTGCCACTTCTTTACCATTAGAAGAGGAAATCTGAGCCGGAGTGAGTACAGACAATTGAGCGACCAGATGAGGTGGTAGGATCGCTGAGTTCAGCATATCTTTGATGAGAGGCAACATCCCCTGCATCACCCTATAAGCGATCGATCGAGTTGCGTGATTGTCATCATCGGTAAGCTTCACTATTTCTTGTATGATTGAAGCCCGCAGAGTTCCTTCAGGATCTTGAAGCTGTTTAGACGAAGATACACCTGAATGATTGGTGCCATGAGGAGAGAAGATAGCCATTGAGTCCAAAGGCGGCGCATGAATATGACCACTCGCCAGGTAAAGTATTTCAAGAAAAGCTTTGCTTCCTTCGATATCGTAATTGTTTAGCAATTTACCCTTAAGATGCCAGAATAGTGACTCAACAAAAATTGCCAATGCCTCAACTCTTGTACCACTTTTGACGATTTCGAGATACTGTTTGCATAACTCTCCAGCACTTATTATCGTTCCACCCTCACTGAGATTAATCAGGTCGGTGATCAAAGGCGAATATGAATTGGTCACTTTCTGCCGAAGACTTTCTGGCCAAAGAGCTAAAGCAGCTTCGAAGGGTACACGACTGATATCTGAAGTCGCCCAAGCTTTTGCACATTTTGAGATCCACTCTTCCAATTGCAATCCTACTTCCCTTCCACTTTCATTGGAATCATCCAAAGCTACGCGCGATGCTCCGAGTTGGATGAAAAGATTCGTCAAATTTGTGACTGGAGTTTTGACAGATTCAAGTCGTCTGAAACCCCATCCCACAAAAGAAATGACTAAGCCACATATATCAGGTTGAGGAAGTAAAGCCAGCATTTCCCGAAGGTATGTATGAAGAATAGTAGGGTGACGGAAATCTTCTTGGTGCAGAGCAATCATCAAAGCCAACGAACGAAGGTAACGACGTTGCTCGCTAACGAGGAAGACATCGTTTATTCTTCCAGTCAAGCAAAGGATCGTGTTGAACACCATCCTCGTAGTTGACAAAGATGGGTACTGCTCTTTGATGGACTGATAAGCAGCAACAATGTTATGTACACTTGCAAGAGGATCAATAGCTCTGACTCCTTCAGTGCTGATGTCGTTGGACATCAAATCGATGAAAAGTGATCCGGTACCGTTGTTTTGAGTAAGATCGTTCAGAGTGTCGGCGATCATATCAGTCGAAAGATCCAAATCCAGTAATTCCCATAGATGCGCGGCAATCCCATCGATCTCTTGGTTCAATTTCTTGTTCAATCCTTTCTTGCTTGCGTACCCGGGCAAATTTCCTAAACTATCCAGTGAACTTCTGATGGGCTGCACGGCTTTGGGAAAGAAGGTCTGAGCGAAGATCAAGGCAGCAGTGGATGAGAAAGCTCGATCAACAGCGTCTTCAAGTGGTATACCAGCAGCATCACATGCCGACGAAAAGAAGTCGTTGAACTGGTTTGCCAACATGAAAGGACCGACTGCGTTGATGCAAGCAACAGAATGTGCTTTGCGAGTAGAAAAGCCATATAATCGATGAGGCACCCGCATGGTCAATTGCCCTTCCAACAGCTGACTCCGAATGATCGTGATAGCGTAAGGCAGGTATAACTCGGAGATTGATGTCAGACCCAGTTGACGAGAAACAGCCTCGAGACCCAATTGAAGATGACTATTATATTTGGTGGTGATAGCAGGGATTTCGTACAGATGAAAAACAGCCGCTGAACGTTGTTGAGGGGTAGCGATACAGCAATTGAGTTTCCACAATATATCGGTGATCATGGAATCGAAATGTTGATGATCAGTGTGGCGTTGAAAGAGGGTAGAAAAATAAAAGCCTTTATGTTTTTCGAGAGGCAGAATAGGTCGATAGAAAACTGTTGAAGCCGAAGTAACAGCTCGCATCCTTACTCTACAGTCCATGTCGAATAAGGACCCAGAAAGATAAGCGAGAGCATTGGAGTCCTCTGCTTCTTCATCGGTTTCTACATGATCCGCTATACCTTCTTGCCAGAGATCATTTGCTGATTCGTAAGGCAAAAACTCGTCTAAGAAGCGGAGCATCTCGATCTTCACCTTCCAGGATGTTATGGTACATTTATCGATTCGACTGGCGATGAAGCATACATCGTGCATCGCTCTTTCTCCCAAGGCGGATTTAGTTTCGCCTGATCCTAGCCATACAGACATCGAGCAGCGAGCTACCTCCAAAAGCAAGCTAAGAAGACCAGTATCTCGAGAGTAGGCATAAGATCGAAGCATCTCTTCCAGGGTGTCTAATACCAATTCCACCGCATCCGGACCAAGTCGTAACCAGTGATTTTGTACTGCCATGCAGATTGATTTGCCAATCTCAATGAACCTTGATCCTTCCGCCACGAGAAGAGCGTTGACGAGTTGAGGATCTTTGTAAGGTCGCTGGAGATTGGACGAGAACATATAGCCTTTCAACCGTAAGCCAATGGCGGTACTGAGAAGGGAAGCTGAGGTGCGTTGACACTCAAGGGCTTCCTTCGAAACGGGCATTGCATCCGACTCGGCATTTCTGATCTCCCCGAAATCATCGTCGTCAACATGACCTGGACCAGGCGTCAAAGTCCCGTGAGCGACCGCCAGGGTATTCAGGTTGTTAACCAATTGTAAGCAGAGACCGAAGATATCTTTGAAGGCAGCAGACACCTGGATGACCAGACTTGTCAGTATAAACTCTCAGCAATCTGTTTGTACTCCATGCACTTACCGCAGAAAGTAGCCAGATCTGATTCACTAGTTGTTGGGGTGCTGGTCTGGTCTGAGAGCTCAGACTACTGGGCGTGATAGGATTGATAGGAAGGATAGATCCACTGGCAGGAATCTGGCTAGGTAGATTGAGCGATGGTGTTGAGTAAGATCCGGATTGATAATGACCTGTTGCACCTTGATCCTCACGTCCTGACCCCTGCGTAAGTGTCAAGTCATACTTCGCCGCTGGAAGCAAATCTTGTCGTATCCCGGACTGGACATCTGGCTGAATCAATATTGACCACGCTACATCTTCATTTGTCGGAGAATATACCAATGGTTCAAAACCTCTCCAGATCAAGTGTTGAGCGGGAATGGAATGGCCGCTAGAAAGAAGCGAAGGCTGAACGGCGCTGATGAGCTTTATAGCTGAGTGAATACAGTCTGAGTCAGGTACACTTCCGTTGAGCTGTATCGTAGCTTGGAATGAAATGGCAAGGACTATAAGATCGATACATCGTCTGACCCTCTCGGGAGGAGCAGAGGTGCCTTTGCTCAGCTCCCAATCAGCCGTTTGAGACTGTAGCGAGGACGAGAGCAAAAGGGAGATTCGTCGAGCTCGACCTTCTAGAAACATTAGAGAGTCGGACACGATAGCAGCAGTGTGAGTATCAGTTGTGGAGGAAGGCGAACCATCGACATTCGTCATCGATGGGGTTGTAAGGATTCCGTGGAGCAGGAAGTCACGTATTCGTTTCGTGTTCGCTTCTTCCAAAACACGATCGACGACAGCGGCATCCGGTAAGACCTCGATGGTTGTGATATCGCATAAGGGATAGCAGCGATACCTGGATATTGATGCCAAAAGTCGAGCAACATCTGATGGGGTAAATTGTTCCATCCTTGCGTTTCCTCTAGGACCATCCATTAAAGTACACTTTTCCAGCCAGTTCAGCGCTTTATCCTCCAGCTCGAGTGAGTACATTCGCACATCAGACCTTGCTATACCCAGGATAAGGGTCAAAAAGGCGCAAACGGAATCGTAGGGAAAGACGGGACCTTGTATGTCAATGTTTTGAAGGATTGACCGGAAATCTTTGATGGCTTGAGAAGAATCGATTTTGTCCAGTTGGAAAAGAGAGCAGGCAGCATGGCATGCTGCTCTACATGTGTTGGCATTGGAATATTTGCGGACGGCATGAAACCAAACTTTCTTCCAGTCTCCCTCCTCAGATTTCTTCCGTGCATCTCTGGACGAAGGAGAGTCCAGCAACACACTACTTTCGGTATCTATCTTCTTATCATGTTCTTGATAGCTCTTGGCGAGAACTGTAAGACCCACAAAGGCCCAGGATTGGAGGACCTCATCATCGTCATCCAGGACTTCAAGCATGGTATGCCTTATATCTATGTGTGCTTCGTCGTGGATTTTGTCCAGATACTTGTCAGAAAAGAAAATAAGGACTTGTAGAGACAGAAGACGACTTTTAGATGTCCCAGAAAGCGTACTCGATATCAGAGATGTGAAAGTATTCTCAATACGTCGGCGTTTCGATGATGCACCATCTCGACTTGGGGTTGCAGGGTGAGATGGTGATTGAGATTCGTACAGCTATCGGAAACATTAGCTTTGACACTATCACCTAGCAGCAGGGATACGCTCACATATAAGCAGGTGTCTCGGTATAGCTCTAATACTGCCCAGGTCATAGCATTCTCGTGGGTAAATTCAAATCCTGCTCCGAGACCTTTCAGCTCGAACGGTCCTTCCTTCCCTTCTCTCGATCTCATCCTTAAAACAATTAGATCTAACGGTTCAATTCCCCGTTTGTTCAAAGTCTCCTTTGAGAGTCCGTTCATCAGGATTTCAAGCGTATCTCGTACCGCCATAGCATATTTACGTTCTACCAGCGATCTATGGGTAACGAAGGGGAATAGTGTTCTGAGTGAGATTATCACTTGTTCTCGTAGGGCTTTGTTTCTGGTGCCCCATAAAGCTACTAGCTGTGGAAGAAGCTTAAGGCCGGCTGATACGACCTCATCCCGACTATTCAGTTCCAGCTCCGCTAAGAGTATGTTGAGTGAATGAAGTACCGACAAGTGAGCGGAAGTTTCTGTAGGGTAGAGATTGAAGAAGCGGTGAATTTTGAGAAGAATTGAGTATCCAACTTTCTCTGGAGGCCCTTGAGCTGTGCTCTTGGCTGGTAGAGTCGGGATGATCGGAGCTGCTGAGGAAGATAGGAGTATGGGGATGAGGGTTAAAAGTTCCGTATTGACTTGAGATATCGTTGATCGACCAGCCTTCCTTGAGGTTGAAGCAGCTTGCGTTGAAGGACCGTCGATATCCATCCTGTTCTCGCCGTTTTCTACTAGATTTTGTTCATCATCCCATGCATCTTCTATTGCGATTTCATCCCCTAATATTGATGCCCAACATACTCCCATCAGGATTTTCCAGCTCGGTTGATCTAGACTCTCGAGATGGGGAGAGTAGCTCAGAAGAGTTTTCAAAGCTTTAGTGTAGTCTAATGCTGCAGGAGGAAATATTGAAGATGAGAATACCAACAGGCTAGTCATATGATTGAAGAGGGCGATGAAGGGTTTCTTCGAAATCATATGAACCGTACGTTCAGTCATCCATCGAATGAGAGATATAGCATCTGCTAATCGTTTATCGGCTGATGGGAGATCTCGTCAGCTCAGCTTCGGCATAGATTTGAATGAGTACCTTCTGAGTCAGATCTTAGCAGGCTTACCAGTAGTGGTCGCCCCGGGCTTGACAACAGCTTTCTTCTCCATCACTACCACTTGGAATAAGCATTGATAAAACGCTATCCATGCTGCACCACCTTCTTTCCTAGCCGTATCTCCAAACGCATTGAGGTTTTCTCGATTACTGAATATTTCCCTAACAAGGTCTATACCTTGAGTACGGTCTTTGATTTTGTCTGAGGTCGAAAGTCGAAGAGCGGTCTGAAGACCTTGGACGGTGTTCATGGTAGAGGTATCATCAGGACAGGTAGGTGGTCAGATCCGGACTTGGCTGTTAGACAGGTGTCTGCGGTTATAATATTTGGTTTGTGATACTTTTTGCGAGTTTACAAGCCCAGAACTATACTTCTGGGCTCTGACTAAATATATTCAGACATGAAAAGAGGGATAAAGAGGAAGATTGATGAAGAGAAGGAGAGGAACTAGAAATAATCTCGACTTTTTATATGCTGAACCTATCGGTCATTCACTGTACCGGGTTGAATTTGTAGCTATGGTAGCAGATATTTTGATTCCGTTCAGTCCAGTCAACCGGATCTATCACTCACCGTGCGCGTCACCACCATACAGAATAAGAACTGATATTGTTGTGAACGACATTCATCTGTAGCGTCCCACTTGTTCTCCCTTCAGGAAGCATCTCATTCAACAGGTTGCCTCGAAACGAAATGGCAAGATCAATGATGGACATCGAAGATGAGCTGTCCCGTCTGTGGGGATTGGTAGGGGAGCTATCAGGTAAGTCCCATCATAGCTCAACAGAATAGAGTCGGTCCCTTTGTTGGAATGATACTGATATGATATCGTCATTTAGATCAGCTGTCGAATAACCGAGCTTTGGTCACTCAGCTGAAGTCGAGGTCAGAGAATGTAAAAGGACAAGCTGCACATGTGGGAACAGGATTTCCATTGAGACGTTTCAACTTGGATATATCGAATGGTAGGTCATGTGAAACCATGGTCAATCCTCTTGGATGACTCAGCATCGAACCTGTTTTCGGATCAAGCTGATAACGATTTACTCAAATAGAGGAATTTCAATCTGAGCTTGAGGCTTTCTCCACTCATCTGGTGATGGAAAATCAACAACTTCAACATGAGAATAAGCAGTTGAACGCTCTATTAAAAGAATATGAACAGACGTTGGAAACCGTAATGGGTAAATTCAGAGGTGTATCCGTGAGTAGATTCATTCCCCTCTATGCTGAAGAGATCGAAACTGCCATTGATGTATAGGGAGACTGATGCCCATATATCAACAGCATGCATCACAGCAACATGATCTTTCACTTCATTCGTATTACACATCATTGCTTCAGACTTTACAAACCGCTCATTCTTCAGCTCAACTACACGATTCGACTTCATTATCATTACTTCTCACACGGATATCGACGTTGTTGAGAACAGCTCTACGTTCTATGGGAGGGGAGGATTCCGAGATTGATATAGCAAATCTACCAGGTCTGATAGACTTAGTGAACAATGCTACGACATTGTCGGATCAGTCATCATCGCCCAAATCAAATACTTCAGGTAAAGCCCTTCCCAGAGCGCCTATCAAACCGATACATTTTCCCGGATTTATACCTGGCTCTTCGGGTGGATATAATGGAACAGAGGGTCAATCAGATTGGTCTCTAGAACGTGAGATGGAGATCTTGAGATTGGAAGAGGAAAACAAATCGTTAAGAGAAATGTTAATAATAGCAGAAGAAAGTAAAATACCTTTATCTTCTTCAGAGTTACTTGAAGAAGATGAAGTAGAAGAAAAGATCACCTCTCCAAACGGTGAAAGAAGTAGAAAATCAAGTTTGACAATTGAGGAATTAGAAGCCGGTGCAGCAATGGAAGCTGATCAATTGGCCGAATCGAACAGGTTAAGAGATAATGGTCACAGCACTTCTCGCCATTTCGATGATGATCAGAAGATGCACGATGAACATGTTGAAGGTGGACATGAAGTACCTGCAAGTGCGCAAGAATTCAGAGAGAGTGTATTGGGATTTGAGACCAGTGAAAGACCACCGGAAGAAGCTATAGTAGATGAACCCGATGCTGAAGGTTTAGATCCCAACGGAGAATAGATTCCTGCAGGAATGATTTACATGTGAAGCACATCCTTTAAAAAGTCAGATGACCTGGGTCTTTTAAGGGAGGGTTTCTACTAGCATTGGTAGAGCAGCTGTATATCTCGATGGTGAAAGGTTGGTCATTCCATGTCAACAGAGGCGCTCGAAAATTAGTAGAATGAAAAGACGTCTTAGTAAGATAGACATTCCCGGCGATAATATAGATGTGTAAGATAGCTTGTAATGAAATTGTATGACCCAACGAATCAAATAGGAACGATGAATCCGAAATACACTACTGTGGCAGGAAACATGATGCTTCTTGCCCGAAAGTGAATGAGCTGGTCACACGATCGTTGAAGTCCATAAGTTTTGCTGCGTTTAATGTAATGTTTCCCTTTGTCGGGTCTTCAAATGACTCTGCATGAGTCCGCTACTCTTCTTGACCTCAGGATCGCAGTAAAAATCTCTGTCATCCTTGAGGACAAAATCATTGTCCTTTGCACTAAACCATTAGTGCATTGAATCCAGAGTTGCGAGTGCTTGTTTGAGCTCGAGGACCGTTTATTCTACGCCAGCAAGTAACTTACTCTTAACGTGCTGAGACTGTATCTTTGTCTCGAAATAAAATGCTAGCGGTCCTCCGCTGTCAGAACGGAGGTTTCGTGGCATTTATGTTAAAAGGATGCCCAATCGCAGCTTCAATTGGTTCGCAAGAGAGCAGTTCCTTTCTTCAACGGGCTCTGTCATTTGTACTGCAGCACATCACGGCTGCACAGAAAGGGTTTATTATACCGAGGATCTTGAAACGATTGATAAATATGACGTCTTGCGGGAGAAATCATGAGTGAACACCTTTGTAAGGCGAAAGTCCCGTGTTCAACTCAGATTTCTAATCCGCTGCCTGAGCCTGCAGTGTTGCTCGACTTCCGAGTCTGGTTTGTGCAAGTAAGTTACGGCCTATAAGTAGAGCATAAAAACGTTTCACCGATTCTGAGAGTCCAGCAACAATTTTAGACCTCAAATTATGCCTTTAGATCACAGCAACATTACGATGTCAACATCATATTCGGTACGGTATGTCTCCCAGGATCTCACCCTTCTCTCTAAGGTGGATAGAGTGTTACTTAAGGAATGGGACGCTGATTTTCGCCTTCGGTTTCAGCGGAAACAAGATTACAGTGAACGGTATTTGCCATTGCGCAACTTGTCCGAGTGTCCAAGAGGGAAGATCGGTGAGATTCGAGTACGAATGTCTTGCAGGCAGGGAAGCATGCGAGTTTGAATCGATACATGAGCAGGTCCCCAGCTGCACATCTTGCCCAGACTCACAGAGTCATCACTCTACTTCGGTTCACAATCAGGCATTGGTTGACATATATGGCGATGAAGAGGGGATCAGCTGTGAGTTGCCTTCTTAGATGCCGTATCTGATAATCAGGCTAATCGCAAAGTAATGCAGTGGGCGGTCGGTTCTTGGAAGGCATTCAGAGAACACTTAGAGCCGTCCAATCCCAAACTGGTTCTACAACTAGTCGACCTTGATAACACATGGTATGGCTTACAACACGAGTTCTAGATACGTATCAGTGGCAGATGTGAGGTGATGATGGGACTGTACGAGTGAGGCTGGGATGTTTCAGGTATGCAATTCAGCTGTCTTATGATGGGCGTTGACTTAAGTCGTTTGGAGACAAAAGTTTCCACCTCATATGAGAGTTTTAATCGAGCTTGCAGGATAAGCTGGAAATCATTTCTTTTAGCATTAACTGGTCATCGTGCATTGAGGGCTTATGTTTGCTATAGCGTGTGCAGTATTGATGTGCTAGATTATGATCACATGCACACACAGCTAACCCTAAGAATAGATACTACATCGCTTCTCCTCGTGCGTGACTTCCTCCATATTTCTTCTTCTATCTACGTTTTCTTCCTATCCTTTTCCTTCCCCATTTCCCCTATCTCTTCATCAATCATCAAGCGGGATCAAAGTCTTGATATCACCAACTCTCACCTGATTGATATGTTGTAGAGAGTACCTTGGCAAGAACTCCACGATCTTCGACATATAAGAATCAATCGTTGCTGCGTGCGCTTAGACAGTGGCCCTCCAGAAGTCCTGGAAGATCTCGCAACTCTACTCAGCGCGCCATCGATTCAGGGGAAAAGATTTCCGGGTCTTAATGTTTTTCAAATCAAGCTCTTTTACCCACTCGAGACGTTGTCAGAATTGCAGTTTTTGATACGAAATCGAGACAGCCCGGAGGTTAGCCCCTAAGTTGATGGACTTGATTAAAGCAGAAGACCGTTTCTTTGGATGAGGCTGGGAGCTTCACCATCTCCACTGACAGTTTCTGGTCAACTCACTCACCGAAAAAACCAGAAACCCAGTCAGAACTCCTCGACGACGCCTTCAATAGAGAGTTGTGGGATTTATACATCCTTACAAATGTCCTGATCTTTCTACACCCAATATGCATGATATCTTCATAGATGCACTTCCGTGGCTAAATCACAGATCAGAGATAGAGACACCAGTCACGAATATTCCTGTATACATCACAGATTGCCTAGAGTAAGCGACGCTTTGAATTTCTTGTAAAGCTCTACGCCCTTTATTCGCAGCTCACATTCCGATCAGTGCACATGCGCGCTTTGCGCCTCGTCTTACCATATCCCGAGGTTGAGTGCAATCTCATGGTCGATCCGGTTGACCCAGGATGCCTCAGGCTATAGGTGAGAACCAACGCCGAGAATGAAGTGAATGATCTGAACGCTTGAAGTCTGATAGCCTTCATAAGTTCTTAATTTGAACCCTTGGAAGACAAACTCACGTAATATCGTTGACGTACTGTGTACATCGCTTCGAAATTTGATTCCGTTCAATCAACCTTAAGCTTCTTCGGTCGTCTAACCGAAAAGTATTATCGATGAATTCGAATATCGATATCTATTCATAACCATAGTTGACTTGCATATCATACTTCTGGACCAGTACTTGTAGTATCGAAGATGGACGACTCGATCGTGTCAGAGATGACTGAACCCACTGCGGAAACCTCCAAAGCTGGATTGAGGCGAATGCGTCGTCTGGCTCTAGAGTCGCCTACGCTCGGTTCATCGTGAGTTCTACTCTCTTACATTGGAATGTATTGTTTGATGTACTGTAATAATGACCAGGAATTGATACTGACCTCAATTATAGATTGAGGGCAAGCATACACCCAACTACATCACAGCTTATATATCCGTCGCCTGCATCATCTCGTATTCAAGGATTGCTTGCCTCTTCGTTATTTTCATCTTCTCATCCTACAGTCGTATCGACTCCTCCTGTCTTAACACCAGGTCGACACATATCTCACTCCCCATCTGGCGAATGGACCATCATCTTCCATTCTAATCCATCTGATAATGGAAGTACTTTAGCCATATATCCATCATCAATCTCATCTCCATTATCAACCTCTTCAAACGTTATTCCCTTGGCAACCTTTTCTCTACCTTCTCCACCAATCTCTGTCGCCCATCTATATCCCCCTCGCATACAACTAACTACATCTCGCACGCCTCCTTGTGGACCTAGACCTCCTCCGAATCATGATATCTCTCACGGACCTACTTTTGTTGTTTTACTAGAATCGGGAATATGGTATTTCTATGCTGTACCAGTACAAAATGGACAAGTCACAAGTTGGAACATGACTTTCCTTAGAGCTCCTCTGAGAAGTAGGTTTCATGCTATTGCAGGATCTGATGGACCTTCAGAAGATGGCTTTAAAGTCAAAAGAGGTTGGTCAGGTCTGATACCTGGAAATGAGGGAATATGGATAGGTTGGGAAGGTCTAGATGAACTAGGTGTGACCAGGGTGGAGATTGGAAATGATAAACATGGGAGATACTGTAAGCAGACCTCCTTCGATCATTCGCGATACTTTGCAAGACTGACTTACGGTTCTCAACGTGAAGACATGCAAACCATTCCTATGCCTACAGTACCCAGAGTGGATAAGATACCGTTTGCAGATAGTGCAGCGGGAATCATCAAAGAGGAATTGCAAGGAATTTTCTTCACTGCTTTAATCGATAAGGAGAAGGTCAAGCAGGAGACAAATGAAGTCATCCAAGTGGATGGAGATATCCACACATCTTCTTCGGTGGAAAGGGTTGGAGCAGTTTTGGTATACAATGATAGTGGTACGGTTTCCCATCCACCTTGCTTCAAGCTTGCGCCGAGAATCATTAACTGATTTCATGAATAGCTTTTCACTCCTCTTACTCGTTTTCAACCAGTAGATCGCGTATAGTGGTACACTCATTCGAAAGACGAGAGATTGAATTGGCTCAAGGGTTCAATGATATCACTTCTGGAAGCGGAGATATAACGCCTTCTTTTGACTGGGTAAGTTCGTCTTGACTTGGCCTCATTTTGGCTTGGCTCTGTTCCCCCCGCGTATTGACAAAATTGAGTTGCACCATCAGTCTACTGTTCCAGAACCTATACATCATCTCACGTCGCCCCCAAATACATCAATCGTCGCTCTTCAACCTATCCCTGCGGTGCCTCCTCATTCGCTAGCTCTGGCTCTAATTTCTCAACCTGTCGGCTTATCTTTGGCTCATCTCAATCTGGTGACGGACCAATGGACACTGTTAGGCGACACAGTTGATCTGGGGGAATTGAAAGGAGGGACAGGAGCAGATCTTGAAATCAGCCAAGGGGCGAGTCGAGGTCAATTGGGTTTAGCTGCGTTGATAGGAAAGGAAGGGGCACCTACTTTGCTTGTGGTCAATAGGATCGAAGGTAAGCTGCTTCCTCCAGCACACTGATCACCGGGCTGACGATATCGACTCTCCAGGTCTACCGTCCCTTGGTGGAATGAATGATGCTTCTGCAGTGGCCAGCCAAGCCGCCATGTCCATCGTTTTAGCTGAAAGGCAAGGTGTAGATTGGTCAGATGTCATTCGCGCTGTAGTCGGCTCTACCGGAGTAGGAAGATATCAAGGTCAGACGAACTACATGCCCTATCACTACTAGGCTGACGTTCAAATAGCCTTGATCTCCGAGATCGCAAAAACCACCTATACACTCGCCTTGAAGGAGACGCATATCGATGAATTAAACCTTCTTCTGAAAACGCAGATAGGCCTGTTTAGGTAAGCTCTCATATCGAGGAGTTCAGGATTTGGCTGATATACTATTGTGATATGGTAGTGCGACTGATGATGCTCGGCTCGAACTGACTACTGATATACTCAGACTGAAGGAAGCAGGTCATCTAATTGACAGGTGTGCTATCTTCACGGAAGACAAGACGATATCATTTGATCTAGGTGCGTTCTCGATCTCTCATACGGTATCTTGTGTCGTCAGAATTGAGCAACTAATGTTTCTGGTTCGAATTCAGATTCCATTTGGCCTCTGATGAATGTAATGGAATGGTCAATAGATCTCGTTTCAAAAGCAATGCGGGACACTGTTTTACTGGGAGGTCAAATGGAATGGTTATCAGTTGATCAAATAGATTTCAATCAACCTTCCTCCATTATCCTTCTCGCTCATCCGTATCTACGTAAAATCGTCCTTCGAATTTTATCACAATTGAATCAACTTGTATCATTTCTCCATTCCCTCGAAAGACCGATTTTACAACCTGAAACAAAAAATGTACCTGCTCCAATCAGAAGAGATGCAATGGCTACCGTTTTGGCAAAAGATAGGGTTAGAGATGTAGCTTATAGAGAAGGAATAGATGTTTTAGATTGGGGAAAAAGTTTGGAATCTAGTAAGATCTTTTCTATCATTCTACCACTGTACCACTTATCAACGTTCAAGCTGACTGGACATCAAAATAAAATCAGTTTCGCCAAGAGACATATCAGAAGATTCAATCAATGAGTCTTTAATCAAATTATCACTTGAACCACTTCGATCCAATTTAATAGATATAATAGAATCATTACCTTTTTCATCATCCTTATTCTTATCCTCTACGCAATCAGATTTATCTCCCCAATTATCATATGACGCAATTACCTATTCTCCACTCACCACATCATCAACATCCAGAAATGGAACAAATATCGTTTGTGGAAGATGTGGAAACGCGACTGAAGAATTGGGAAATCTATTTAACGTTCCTATGTTGGGTGAATTATCACCTTGGAATAAATGGAAATCAAATTATAAACATAATTGTGTATGTGGGGGTACTTGGATTAAAGGATCCGTGTCAAAGGCGTAGATCATCATCTTGAGACTGGAAATCTTCAGAAAACACTGTAAGATCTACGTGGAATGGACATGATGGATCTATGCATATGATTTTTTTTGAGATTTCATACTGTCATTCCGCTATACTACTGCTGCGCTTCTTCATCTCTCCTCACGGAACTCAAGACTTCCTGCCCTATTATACTCGAGTTCCCTTTCTTGGTTTACGCCAATAATCTACGTATATCAAAATGAAACAGAACATATACAGAACTTTTATCTCTTAATGATGGTATATACTTCCAAATACAAAAAACCTCAGAAATCACAAGTTTCAAAATTCAAGATCCAAAAATATACGATTACTCGACTAACACAACCTCTTTCTTATTTATTCATTTAAATATACAATTATACTTTTTTATTTTTCATACACTCCCCGCTTTTCGGGAACACGTTTTACTCTAGTATAGGAGTGATGTTTCCTTGTTGTGGAGTTGAATTGCCGTTGGTGGTGGTACCGTTATTGTTGGAATTGGAACCACTGGAATTTGGCGCAAAGTTCCATATCATGACATCACCATCATCTGAATGTGTGCCATATCAGTTGGACGTTCGATGTATATCAAACGGATGTCCGAACTCACCTGATCCAGACACGATCATATCGTCACTCAATTGAAGGGAAGTTACTGCTCCTCTATGTCCAACCAGAGTTTGAACGCATTGACCCGATTCTCTATCCCATACCTTGATTGTTCGATCTGTCCATTCCACTCAAAGTCAGCTGAGGATCCTGTTCACGCCTGACTAACGAGACCGTATGATCATTTACCATGGGAAGCAGAGGCCAACCTCAACGCGTCGATATCAACCGACCAGACGCCTTCGATATGTCCAAATAATGTTGACTGTTCTTTTCCACTGTCGACATCCCACACCTTGACTGTACCATCCAGAGATCCACTGGCAAGAATGGCTTTCTTCTCCCTTCCTCTCGATCTATCTCTTTCAGGTCCCTTCTTTCCTCCGTCGGGTGAATGGACGTAGACCCTGGGCTTGATGGCGACATCTCGGGCTCGACCGCGATGTTCAACCGGATCAAAGCCTTCCGGCGCATCGAGAGAGGTTACATCAATTGATGAATGTGGTGGTGAGCCATATTGGTTTCCTGATGAGAAAGATGAGTTGGATGGAGGAGTAATTTGTCTTCTTTGTTTTCTGTCTCGAGCAGCGATTTCCTCTTCAGACATATCGACCATCAAGATTTTGATGCTTTGTACTTGCGCTTTATGACCGTCGAAAGTCCTGATACAGGTCGCCTCGGTAAGATCCCAGAGCTTGATTGTGCCATCATCGGAAGAAGAGAAAAGCATCGCTCCGACGTCGATGTTAGGAGGGTATGGTTCATTATCGCCGGCCAAGCCTGGTGATTTGGCTTTCGAGCAACGGCTGGAAACAGCTTGAGTGAAGCTTGGGGGCAAGGTAGGATCGATATCTGAGGGTGAAGATTTACCGTCCCATAATACAACGCTGTTGACCCATTCCTCGTGTCCTCTGAGAACGAATTTATTGCCTGATCTGAAATTCCACACTTGAATTGTTGTGTCGGCAGATCCGGATGCGAGTAGATAGCCGTTATAATTCAAACAGATGACACCGTCGGTATGACCATCCATAACCCGCAAACATTCTCCAGCTCTCCAGTTCCACATTCGTACTGTACCGTCCATGGCACCAGTAAAAAGGAGCATTTGATCGAATTGAAGAGCTCGAACAGCTCGAGTGTGGCCTGTTAGCGTTCGAACTTCTTCACCAGTATCAAGGTTCCACACTTTCACAGTTCGGTCATAAGAACCTGTGATAAGGACAGGGTATGAGGGGTTGGTAAGGGCGGTGTGATATTGAAGACACATTACACCATCGGTATGACCCTAAAAGATGAGGGATTTGTAAGTATATGTAACAATCTACTAAGACATCTCGACTCACTCTTAACAGTCTGTGATTGAACCTTCCTTTTCTCCAATTCCTTTCTACCATTAATCTTTCACAATAAACAGTCTTCCAAGGTCTCGTCAACCTAGATTCCCTTGTGAGATGACCATTTGTTGTCGCGTGTGCTAAGATCTCCTCCTCCGTATCGCTATCTTTCACTTTAGGTTTCTTCGAGATTGATACTTCCGGTGTTGAGGGAGCGCTTCGTTTACTCCCGAAAGAAGGGGGGATGTTGTTTGCTGGCATATCGCAAGATTTCAATCCTACAGCTCCAAAACCCTCTGCGTTTCCTGATAGGACATCATTCCGGGTGACGACTCGAGACGGTCCTGGATGATCATGATTGTGGTTGTGGTTGTGATCGTGATCATGTTCATGTTCATGATCGTGTTCTACCAATGTAGCAGGACTACGATCGATCAATTCCACTCTTAAACGTTTTCTCTCTAACAGCGGTAATCCCCAACCGCATTTCTCGCATTTTCGATCAATATGTTGTCCACACATTCTCCTCCAGAGTAGATCGTCGTCGGCAAGAGCTTTCCAGGATTTGCTGACTTGTGCTGCTCGACCAAGGGAGAAAGCGTCAAGATAACCAAGAATACGAAGTGAGGTTTCTCGGGGAAGAAGGGAGAAGGGATCAATACGGATGATTTGGTTCAGCGAGTCGGAAAGATGTGAAAGTTGAGAGCTGTGTAACGAGTCATCAGTGTCAACCATATCTGATTCATGGAGAAGAGAGACAGAAGTTTGAGAACTTACAAGCAGCACATTGTGAGAATACCTTCCAATATAAGCTTTCTTTTCCCATGCGGTGCATTGGAGAAAGTTGACCACATTGAGGTTATTGCTGCTCTTTCTGATTGATTGAGATTATCAAGAGACTGACAAGGTGCCTGTTAGCTTTACTACTTATGACTATATATGAAAGCACTTCGCTCGCTGACTCACTCGTTGCAATTTCTCATTGACGTTCTGGTTAGCCATTTGCTTATGCCTCACGCACAATTTTCTACCAGCTCTTGTTGGTATAACATCAAGCTCCGTTTCTTCTTGAGGGAAAGGATATGCGTGTGTGTGACCGTTCGTCCTTGAAGAAGAGGCGACAGGGAAGGAGGTCATATTGGAGGGTGCTGAAGAAGGTGGAAGAGCCATGATTAGCGGTAGTGGATAGGTAAGACAAGGAGGTTGAACGTTGAGTGGCAAGTGTCGTGTTGATGTCGTGAGATTGGTCTTTTTTTTTCTTTTTTTCTTTTGGTTCTTCAGTGAGAAAGCGTTATCGTACAAGACTAGCCTTCTTTGTCTGCGCTAAAGAAGTGATTTTCGTGATACAATGGTCAAGATGGAATGACCAAGACGCAAGATGGTGTGAGTAATTAGTCGTAGAGCAATGAGAAAGAAAAGGGTCCTCCTTATTTTACTAAACTAATCAGTTATGGTTTTTTCTTTACGTGAACGATGAGACAGGATCCTGTTATCAACGAAGTGATTACTCATACTCCCTTCTATTCATCCCATTACAAAATCATTTCTAATGAGCTGTTAGGATCGTGTCGGGTGATCTCAGGGGTTCTTTGTGTCGCGTGATTAATCCCGGGGCTTGTCGGCGATTACCGTGTCACCTTGTCACTGTAGGCCAACTATTCCAGATATTCAATTGTTCACGCAATTTCGGGATCTTTCCTTTGTAGGAAGAGATTACATGTGCTAATACAAGATTCCTAATCAAGGACTGTAGTCCTTCTTGGCTTTTGATAAAAACCCATAAAACCATTCGGACGTTTATGGGTGAGCACGTAAGAAGGTGTCATTCTTATCATAACATACTGCCCCTTTCCTCTCGCCCGGATGTCACCAGTCCCCGTGATGTTCTGAAACGGAACGCATGATGGTCGATCTATGTTGATATACAATGATACACGCCATTCCCCTGAGCTTTCCCCGTTATACTCCATGCGGTCCTCAGACTGAAAGCACGATCAAAAGAAGAGAAGGCGTGATTTCGCCTCACCGAATGCGACGTCGCAAGTGAGTGCGTGTGGGGATGAAAGGCGGTGTACGCCGATGCTAGCCTGTATGACGTGGAATTATGAGGTGTGATCACATCATGTGGTGTGTTTGTTCAATTCCGAATATATTCTTAGTTCGGTCTTCCGAATTTAAATTGGAATTGTGTTTTGCTCTGATAATAAATGAAATATCCAAATAATTAATGATAATAATAATAATCGATTTCAATCAATTCATCCCGAAAGTTTCGCAATACGTCGAAACAATTTTTATGAATGCTCAATATTACATCTCTTCTGATTCTTTCTTTCTTTTCTCGCTTCAATTGCATCTTCATCTGTACCTCTGCATCAAATATCCATCCAGCTTCTTGGGATGCTCAATAAGATACAACCTTGTGAATACAAACAACACAGTGTGGGCTGAGAGGGAAGGCGAATTCTGGTTTGACCAAACACAACATCGCGCTCGTTCTGTTGAGTCTACTTCTTTTTCATTGTCTTGTGCGATTTCTATTCGATACGCTTTGATCGAGTCGTTCAAGTGTGATCTGCCATTACTCTTGCTACGTGCAATATGAGATGTGGCAAGGATGTGCTGAGCTCAGTGTCGTGCTATCGTGCTCCATTTGCTTTTCTCATCATGCTACTTCTCTCGTTTATATCACCTTTCCTCCTTTCTTCTCTCTCTTTCCATCCCTTATTTCACTCTCCACCGAAGAAACACAAACACAAATACCAACGGCTCCATCTGCTCGTACTCGCTTCACCACCGCGAAAAACGATTCCTGAATGGGCCAATAATAAAATCCTTGATTGGTAAATCTTTCATTTCCTCCTTTGTCATCTCTTTTTTAATCGACTTTTCAATGTCGAATTAGAGAGTGGGGAAGTGAAAGATTACATTATTTTCTTTTCTTTTGTCTTTCCTCTATGTTCACTTGACATGCATAACCTTTTCTTACATCTACCTGTACTACTGTTTATCTGAGTTTGACGAAGATCTCCATATCGGAGTCTAAGAGATTCAGAGAATGAGTATGAACGGGAGTAAACAATCGTACTAATCCAACAGATCATAAATGAAACATCATGCAACTCAATAACGTTCTCCCGAGTGAGTATACCACAAACCACACACTCAGATCATATACATCATTCTCTCTCATCAATCCACCGAATTCTTCATGGGCCTTTACTCAAGACCTTCTTCCTTGATCTACGGGAGTCGAGTCAACTAAAAAGCCTAAATTAAAGCAAACTTCACTTCCTTGGTAATACTTGGATACTGGAATCCGCCCCTTATCATCAACAAATCAATATCCCCACCCGTGCACTTGTGTACACGCAACAGATGAGGATGTTGTAGATGAGGAGCGAACAACGCATTACCTAGTCACATCCTTTTTTTCCAAGCAGAAAGTTTATATATATATATCTCATCTCCAAATAACAATGGTATGCATCTGTATATCTTTGTGTTATTTTCATTTATTGACCAACCTTGTCTGTATGTCTGCTTCACGACTAAACCATCTAGTATAAATTGTATATCTGACATAGTAAAAAAGCATAAGAAATCGAAATCGAAAACCTGAATCCAAGCCAGAATTGACAATGATGTCGATATTACTCTAATTCCTGACTTCTTGACCACCCCCCCACTGAGTTTATCGTCCAACAACCTATACCGGATCGTCGTAAAATCAGCCATTGCATTGTCGTCTCTGAAATTTTGACCAAAGAGAGTTGACTCACCTCTAAAGAAAATCTTCCTACAACTCTTTCAGTTTCACCCCGTTTCTCTATAATCCTAATATCGACTTCGCCCCTATCTTGTTGTTTGGGTACACCCCAAAGTTCACCGTCTTCGAAATGGAGCCAATCTGGTAAATCCACCAATTCAGTTGATTTCCTTTGACTAGTTGACTTCTTCTCCACAAATGCCAAATATTCTACATCTCCACTACGTATCGAAGAAGCTGTGGTTGAAGTCGAGTTTGATGGTGAGATTGATAAAGGTGGATAAAAATGGAAAGGTTCTAAAACACCCAGCAATATTCTCTGTGGACTTGCCAAAGGTGATGCAGATCTAGGTTTTGATTTTTTAGATGCAGTAGACGTCGTTGATGGTAAAGTTGGTAAGGCAGGTAAAGAAGGTAAACTTGTTGGTGGAGTAGGTGATCTTGAAGATGATGAACTACCTGATTGTCTAGGTCTAGTGATTGCTTTTATAGGTGGTTGAGGTAATGGACTTTCAGGTGGTGGACTAGGTGTATGAAGTTTTCTTATTATTGTAGGTGGAGTCTGGTTGTGCGAAGCTCCATTGGCATTTGCAACTACATGGCTAATTCCAATTCCAATACCTAAACCTATACTTCCTGCTTCTATTACAGCTGAATGACTCATACTTCCTTTACCTTGCTCCACTTGAACATTTCTTTGTTTACCAAAACTGACCAACCTCGAATGTGTGGTCATTACCGGACTAGGCGCACCTCTTTCAGTATGACTACTAGCTAAACTTGCTGCTGCTGGTGAATCCAATGTACGTCTAGCATCAACTCTTGAAGCAGTTTGTATAATGACACCTGAATTTGGATCATCTCCCGATAATGAAGAAGTTTCGGTATGAGCTAAATCTGAATCCGTTGGGAAATGAATGTTATCAATACTTATTCCTTCGTTATCATTCAATGAATCAATGGGTGAATTGGATCTTGTCATAAGAACATTTTTATTCAACGATTTTGATGAATGTATTATTGGGATATTCGTAATCTTGAAATCTGATCTTTGTGTAGGTGCATTAGGATCAATTGTTGTTGATAAAATTGAGTTTCTAGTTTCATTTGTTCTTGAGGAACTTCTTGATGAACTTCTGAAACTTGAATTACCATCTTGATTGTTATGAGGTGTATCACCTGTCGTCCATATGAAAGGTGGTTCGGATTCCCAACTTGCTCTTGAAGATTGACCACTTCTAGTGGTATTCCCACCATTGAACTTTGAATCATCGGTCAATGTAGTGGATCGATCAATTGATAATAAAGACTGATCACCTGTCATATCTGATCTTTGTGATAATTTAGATCCATTGTTTGAGGATCGATCAATTTGACTTGCTGATATGTATGATGGCGTAGCTGTGAATTCACTCTCTGATTGAGAACGATCATGATCTTGCTCATGGTCATTGTGATCTGATTGGGTTGAAGTGGAATATGTCGTCTGGGATCTATCAACGATTCCAGCTTTATCTACTGCCGCGGCAAGTTGAGCTTGGAATGCCGCATTACTTAATGAAGGCATTATAATTGGATTACTGATTTTAGGTAAGATCCTTTTATTTCCTTTTGCGAATGGATTAGAAAGGAATGATTTCTTTACCTTGTTTGAAGTTGATGATGCACCGCTTGCGCTGCGTAGGTGAGGAACGGTGTTGACCACAGTCTCTGAAGATCCACCGTCGATCCGACCGAGAACTAACATTTGTGCAGTAGCTGGATCACCACCCATCTTCTCGACGTATTCCAATGCAGGAGTCTCGGCAGCTTCATATGACCATTTACCTTCTTCAGGTATTGGCGAAGTCGTATATTGACCATCTTCCATACCTCTCGCCAAGGCTGAAGAAGCTCTTCTTCGTCGACATTGTAAGAGTAGGAAACCAAGAAGTAGAGCTCCAACCAGAGAACAAACTATCCCAATAGCCACTTGAGTACCCTTTGATAAACCGTGAGAATGCTGATGAGGGTGCGTATGAGAAATCCAAGTATCATTGGAAAACAACGAAAAGGTCAAAACCGATTTTGAGTATGCGTTGGTCGTCAAATCCTGAGCGTGTAGCATTGCCGAAACCGAATCATAAGATGTATCATCAGGCGGTATACCTGACAAAGATTTCTGATCGGGAGATAAAGAAAGCCATGATCCAGCATCTTTAGGATCAAACGTAGTTGTGATATTGATATTATCCAAAGTCGAATTACTGAGAAATTGAGTAAGGGAAATATTATTCAATTTACCAACCTCGATTATCATTGGATCCGGTTTATCATCTTTGAATACCGAAGGGAAGAGAGCCACTTGTATTGTTGTATTGAGGATATCATCATATTTATCCGTTATGCTTATCGGTAATGCTATACTTTGTTGATTGGAGGATGGAGTACCACTTATACTCATGTTGGCTGAATGATAGGTCAACCAGCCATTACCAGTAGTATCCACTTGAATATTTGACAATTCACTTATGTCAAAACTTTGTTGTCCATTTAGAGTCAAACTATTCTTGAGGATATTTTTGAGTCCGACTTCACCATTGTAACCTATGGTCATGTTGATAACCATATTTGTGGTCTGTTGGATATCATGAGATGAGATGACTACAGTGAAACTTTGTTGTATATCCGAGTAATCAAATGTGTCTGAACCTGAAAGGATTATCCGATATATTTGACCATTTGAATCGGGAGGAGAGACACCATCAAAAGTGACTGTCTGATTATTGAATACCAACCAATCTGGTAATGGAGATCCATCGATCAAAGAAGCAGAGTAGAATACTCGAGTGGGAGCAGTAAATGTTGACGGCGTAAATCCAAGTGAAAATGACCAATTAGGTGGTACTCTCACACCTGGATAATAAGGTGATACATTGTTATATGGATAGGCGGAGGCGATTTTGGAAGGAGTTGAACTTGTACTTGTGTTGTTTCCAAATAATTGATCTGAAATTGCATGTCCTATTTGTATTTTATTTTCATGTTCAGATACCAATAGATCTATATAATCTGATATTGTAGATTGACCATCTATCGTAGTAGCTGTAATCTGTACTAAACGATTATTACCAATGTCATCGGAAGTTGGTTTACCTGTGAATGTACATGTACTACCTTGAAAAGAAAGCCATGAAGGTAAATTGAATGCCGTGTAAGTCAAGTCATTTGAAGGTGAAAACGTCTCGTTGGAGAATGTCCATGTGAACGATTGATCCACTCGTCCGACAGGTGGGTATTGTTGTGATAATGGTCGTGTGATAGTCAATGATCCAATCGAGCTGGCGGATATCAGGAGAGGTAAAAATAGAAAGAGCGTTGATACCGTTGAAAGGTACATTATAGTAGATATTCTATGCGGGCTGTCAGGTCACATTCATCAGCATATTAGATGAAATGACGACTAAAAGCCTTACCAATTTGCCCTTTTGCTATCAAGGTGGTCGCTTCAAGCCAGTAGGTTGAATACTGTTAGTCTCGCTAAAGTCGTTTTATGTTTGGTTCGGAGGTGTCGAAGAGAATGTGAAGATCGACCAGCGAGAAATGTTAGAAGAATTAGACCTACAAAGCTGTTTTGAAAATGGTAAAAGGAAACAGACAACAGAAGATTGGGATAGGAAAGAGGAAGAGAACCAAGGGAAGAGAAACGGAATACCTCGAACGGTGCAAAGGGGTAATGCATACCATTCTATCAAATTCCATGATAGGCAATGCATATCAAATTAGTACTTGGGAAAATAAAGCTGGTTAGCTGAATGGGCGGAATTGGAATCTGGGCTAGAGAGTATATCAATTCATTGTTTGAGTTTATATGGGGCAAAAAACAAAACGTACCGGATGATTGAAAATACGTCTAATATTGAATGTTTGTGAGTCAATCTACATACCTTTTCATCAATTCAAATTTGAAAAAAAGGTAATGTGAGACAGCTTAAATGTCGATCAAACCTGTCATTTCCAGTAAGCCCAATCGAGATTCTCTGTCTGCCTGCTTCCACTTCTGACCTATCTGAAATTGCATCTAACTCCTTCATAGGCTTTGATGTGGTAACAATACCGATTAGCCATATTTTGCTCCATGAGATATAAAGTAATCTGAGACATGTCAGTGAGACATGCTGAGATGACTTTTCGAGGATTATCGACTTGGTAATGATGAATTTCAAAGTATCTTTGTTCATGCATAAACCAAGTTCTTTTTAATGTACAACCTCCTATCAAGTCTCAGGGACAGTCAACTTCCATCATGATATATATCTTAGATCCCTTTATACGGATTTGCTCACCTCATTGCTTTTCTTTCCCCCTGTAGTCCATTTCAATTTACTCTAATCAGCGTATAAACCACCTCCATCACCTTTTGCTCTTTCAACACTATCATTCCTTTCACCACCTTGTTCTTCCACTTCAGGTAAACCTTTACCCATTCTCCAACCGTCAATTTCATCTCTCATCGATTCAAGTTTATCAATAAGTGTTTTACCGACTGAACCTATACCTGATCCGGATTCATCTTTGACCTTGTTAATTGCGTCTGTGAATGCGGTTGAGAGGTCTCTGAACGTATCATTGAATTGCTGAGGCTAATTACCATATCAATAAAGTCAGTTAAGGATGTCCAGAATGAGGAAACACGGGTTTTGAAAACTAAAGACTATAAAAACTCACGTTACCGAATACACCCCTTACATCGCCATGATGATCTGGTGCACCTGATCCAGGCATGGTTCCAGGTTCGGCGGGTGTGCTTCCTACTTGTGGGAAGACCTATCATGATAAATCGCTTCAGTACCGCTGTACCCAAAACAGATACTGATATGGAGCAATATGAGACTTACACCTCCGGGATTTTCACTGTTGATGATACAGCAGACCTTTCGTCAGCTAGAGCCTCGCTTGAGACTTAAGACTTTGACACTTACACAGTAGGCTCAGGACCTTTGACATCATTATGCATTAAACCAGCATCGTTGGTTTTATTGGTATCTAAAGGAAATACTGTTCAGTTCAAACTTTTAACATTCAGTGAGTAAAGATACACACGCACCTTCTGCTGTTGATCCTGATAAGGACATCTTGTAGGTATATTATATGATGGTTGACCAGGTGTATATGTAGTGGAGAAAGAGATATATATATTCAGCTTTGATAGAATTAGTGATCGAGAATGAGATGGGACAAGATAATGGTACGGTGTGACGTCATTTCAGATTACTTTGTGGCATTCTATGGTTAAAATCTCTAACCATTCACAATTGACGTTTTTCATCATGCAAATGAGAAGGCATATTACTCGTAGGGTTGTCGCAGACGTGGTTAGCGACGTGCTTTACGTCGCTCTTGAGTGAAAAGACTGATGAACGAGTGCGGAATTGCCAACTGGCGGTAATGCATGATCGTGCTTCATTTCTTTATTCTTGATCTCAGTTCTCTTGCTCCCAACACTTCCTCTCCCGTCGCTACTGAAGTTTGGCTATCGTCCCTCTGCTCGATCTCACTGATTAAGGACTGATCATTCACCAGCTCCTGAACGACCATCCCTTGTTCTTGTGACTCTTCTACTACGGTTGCGGTTGCGGTTAGCACCGGTGCAGGTCCTGCAGCGGCCCTTTTCCTCTTGCGCCACGATAGTAGCTCCTTCAGTAGTCCAAGTAACAAAGGGACAGCCACAGGTGCAAAAAGCGGAGTGTATACAGCGAATTTGTGCTCATCGGGCTACGTATAAGCTATGTGTAAGCTTACACCCTCCATAAACTGACTATCCAGTACCCAAGCGGCTACAGCTTGAACGAGGTATGTGTTGTCCGGAACAAGGAGTACCAAAAACTGGATGAAATGTGAAATTACACTCACGAAATACAGCAAACCCATCATTGACGGATCAAAGAAAGCTTCATTAGCCAATGTAACTGCATCTCTTGATGATATGAAGTTCTCCAAGGCAGATCGGTTTTCGGACATCTAGGACATATACGTAAGCTTGTTGCCACGGGATCGTTGAACGGCAATCAGGTGGAGGAATGTCGAGTGCAAGCATCGAGAAGAAGTCGAAGATTTGTTAGAGCATACCTGTTCTAACCTTTCTACACTACCTAGCACTTTATCTCTAACACCTTTACCAATTTTCATTTCCTTGATTTTTCTTACTAGTCTCTTTATTCCAATTAAAGTTTTTATTGCTTCCTCTGAATTCTCCTTACCTCTACTCAGGAGGACCTGGTTTACTTGCCAAGGGGTTATGCCTTGCCACATGTCTGAAGGAGGTAAGAGCGGTGAAGGAGAAGGTGGATGATGTATTTTACCTGGATCGTACAATACAGGTAGAGCAAGTAAAGAATACAAGTGCTGCGTGAATAGATGGAATGATCCTTTCAATGTTGAAGATGAGAGGTGATATGTTGAAGTTTGAGTCAAGGATAAGGAGGGGGGATTAAGTATGTGAACTGAACCGAATTGAGGGAGTAAGAAAGATTGTGCTGAATCTATGAACAAATTTGTTCAGCCTGCAGTCCTGAAAACAAGGAAGGGACCAGGCGTCGACTTACCTTCTGTAGCCAATTTCATTGGTCTATGCGCCTCTTTCGGTATATACAACAGGAATCTTAAAACTGGGTTATTGGTGCTTCCGGAATCTAACCAAATATACGTTAGTCAAATCTGTTCTTGGACAATGAAATGTCATCGAGTAGTTGGGTGTTTCCATAGAAGTGTGATGATATAAGGCGGTCTATTATGCTGGACCTACCCAAAGACCATCTTTCAGAATTAACGAAAACTTTCATATCTTCTTCACCAACCCACCAAGCCTGTTGTCTAGATTCTTGTATCAAGTCTATAGCTATTGCCTCATCCATCTCGTCCCCTCTTTTAGCGCCTTCTAGTGCTGCATCGATCCGAGCGCTGTCACACTTTTCTGAAGAGGGTTCGCCTAATGTAGGTGAAAAGGTCAAAGGCGCGTGATACAAGATTTGCGATTCGATCGTAAAGTTGAATATGTCCTTCAATGGCTCGAGTTGAGGTATAAAATGGTCTGTATTGATATATTAGTCTTAGAAACGTCAAGGCGGACGTGGGTATAGTCGTGAAATCTACTGTCAACGACTTACCTTGAATGGCACTTTCGATACTCCAGCTTCTAGCATAACTTCCTTGACTCGAATCCTCATTGAGCAATACAAAGCTTAACGTTATATTAGGCGAATACTTCAGTGACCGCAATGGTATCATAGGTGGTTGAGCGGGATACAGTGATAAAAGTGAATTGATCAAAGCGATCTTATAATGTTCTGTGGCATAAATTTATAATCAGCAACAATCCTCTCCAAGAAGGTTCTTGGTCTTCGTGACGCAAAGCGACGGTAAACCCGTTCTCTTCCATTCCGAATGATGAAAAGCAGAAAAAGAATGAGGAACAAAGACGGCTCACGTTTGAGAAACCTATCAGAAATCTGCTTCGGATGTACAGGGATCACCAAGGTACCTTCTGTTATCCCACTGGTCATTAAACCTTTTTCAAAAGGTTGAACATATGGCTCCAATGGAAATGAAGTATTTGCATGTTCGAATCTTCTTAAATGGACTTTGAAAGGAGTTGGATTTTCTGTTCCATCAAATGGGTGTTCAGCGTCGGATTACAACCCTTGATTCCGCTAAGCTTGAACATCCTATATTTTCCACTTTGACCAAATACGAGAATGGGTTCACTCACCTTTATTGTCGTCGTATATCAGATCCCAATTCCTTTTCTTCTGCGGTCTACTTCTTTCATATATCCCGTCTACTCCTTTAACAACTTCTCTACCCAAAGCTTCCAATATCACTTTAGTTTCGAAGACTGCTCTTCCAGGTGGTGGAGTAGGAAAAGCATCTGAATCAGCCGTGACTAGAATCTTACCCCTCACTTCGGGTATCTACGTTTATGATTTAGCTCATTTAACCTCTCAGTCGAAAGCAGCTAAAGGATGAGAAACTGTGGGTATTGTATGTTGAACTTACAGTAATGTTCGATAATGTATCTATGCGAGATACAGGCAACGGTAGCCTTTCTATCGACGTTACATACCACCAAAATGGTATTGCCAATAAGAATAAAAGTGGGAACGAAAGTGTGATCAATAATCTACGTTTTGTAGATGGATTGATTTGTAACGTTACTTCTGCAGGTGTCGGCTTTTCTCTTTCAAGATTAGAGTAGGAAGGTCGATTTGGATCCGTTATGGACATTATCGCGTTGACGCAGTCTTTGCCAGTAATAGATTGATATATATGATGAAGGAAATGCGTATAACCTGGAGCTCGTTCTGATTTTTCAGAATATCATCAACAACAAACGCGACGTGCACTTTGGGTTTATCATCCGGGGCACCGTATTGATTTTGCTTTCTGACAGCTTATAGAGCAGACCTTGGAATAGCTCCTGCGTCCAATCAATGAAGACAGACTGAGCAGACTTTCTTCCCAACTGCGCCCGAAGAGAAACGACGAAGGCGTTCGAATCAAGGAGGATGCTATCAATACGGTACAGGATCAAGATATATATGTACATGGCAGTGACTTCAGAAGTCAGAAGTCACCCATCTCACTTCAAAGCGACAAGCACCGATTACTTGGCTCTACTCCTTGTATTTCTCGAATTAGCACTGTCATTTCCCCTTGCTCTCTTTCTACTATCTTCAGGTGTGACTTCACCTTCTTCCGGGCCTACTTCACCATCCTCTAACGAGCCTGTTCCATGTAAGGCAGGTGTGGTAGAACTCCTCAATGCAGATGGACGATTGGGTAATCCAGTCGAACCCTGTCTTATCGGCGGGACTGATGCTGAATTGGGGCTTGGACTCGAATTGGGTGCTGATCCCGACGGCGATCTATTGGCATTTGGTCTAGAGGGCAAGAGATGGCCAGATGAAGGTGGTTTTAAGGTATTTTGAGAAGACTGAGGTGGAGCAGATGATCTATTTCCCTGAGCAGACTTGTTCGTCGTTGGACCGGAAAAAGGTGGCGGTATAGTTGAAATTGTGGGTGTCGGTTGAAATTCCAGTGCTGAAAGATTCAACTTTGATCCTGAGCCATTTGGATTTGGGTTTATCGCTTCTATTGGTTTATCAACTTCCATCTTTTCAACGGACACTTCTTCCATTGAACTCGAAGGATCTATGGGAAGTTTCAATGATCGACATTCTTCAATCAATCTTGTTATTTGACTGAACGTATCTAGTCTAGCTTGAGTGGTTTGCAGGTACAACGCGTGAGAAGCTTGATGATCTTCCAATGAAGTCGAGAGACTCGATATTTGTCTAAGTATAAGCGTAGAACGTAAGCCTTATATTCTGTGTAGTCCAAGAGTAGACAATGGTCAGGTTAACTCACTCATCAAGTTCAGCTCTTGTTTTTCCCCGGGCATTTATCCTTTTAGCTACTTCATCACATTTGACTTGATGTTCTCTCAATTTTCTCTTCTTCCCTAATTCCTCTTTCTCCCTTGCTAAAGCATTTCGTAGTTGCTCAGTCCGGCTCACTTATCATTTCATCGATATCAGCTTATGACTTTGACCGCTAAACTCCATGGATACAGATGTCAGCGAGCTGAATCGACTCACCTGTCTCTTGACTTTGTCGTTTATACGCTTCCGTCTGTCTTTCTAAATTACTTATTGAACCTAGAACCCTTTCTATCCCTGCTCTCCATTTCAGCAACTCCATCCTGACCAAATCTTTCTCAGGCTCAGATTCTGGATCGCCATCGCCTTGTGATGCTGACAAAAGTGGTAATCGGTGTAATCGCCTTATCAATGGCTTGAGATCCCTATCGGAATGAGTAATTCGAAAGCGATTGAGAGCATCTGGAACGGATAAGATATCAGCTTGATGCAAGAAGGAGAAGAAATCTCTAGTAATAAGTTTACCTTCTTTGAATGGTGCTGACGACATTGTGCACTTGTCTTCGCTTGAGAGTGGTGCGCTTCTAATATACTCGTCAAATGGAGATAGGTGTTAGATGATAATCCAAAGTCCAAAATAGTGCATACAACTGTTATGGATTGTCTGTCGGGGTCTGAAGGTCCGGGGTCTATTACGTAATATAGCGTGACAAACAGCCATGACGTGGATATACTTAGCTCTCGAGGTAATTGGTTTATATGGTGATATCCCCATTTTGGTTACTTTTATCAGCCAAAATTGAGCTTGGACCTCTCGCTTCATTTTTTCGCCACGCGACGCACCAATTCTTCCCAAACATTTTTTTGGAAAGCTGGAAGAAATAATTTCCCCCCTGTGCTTCACCCTTCATTCCCTATTCATCTTTCCTTCTTCCATCTTCCCAACTCTTCCCTCTCATATCGCATAAACATACAAGATGGACGTGAGTCCTTCCGCTCCTCTTTGTTCATTCCATCAGGCAGTTGAGCTGACGTGTCACGTATAGCCAAATTATGTACCTCAGCTAAGACAGCTGTTAGAGGCCACCATAGCGCCTGATACCAACATTATCAAAGCTGTAAGTCGACCTTCCAACAACAGCTCACACTCACACTCTGACTATGGAGGTCGGGAATGAGCTGTCGCTGATGATATTGTATATGTCAGGCTACTACTCAACTCAACACTCAATACTACAAATCCCCTCAATGTATTCCTGCTCTTTACGAGGTTGCCGCTACAACGGAGAACCAGTCTGTAAGTGTCTATTATCTCTTCCCACATGACTTCATGGCTTCCGGTCTGACACACTTAAATTGATAGATTAGACAACTCGCTGCTGTAGAATTGAGAAAACGGATATCGTCTGGCGATGGACGTCAATGGAAAAAAAACCCTCAAGAATTGAGGGAACAAATGAAAGCCAGTTTGCTTGAGCGTCTGACACAAGAACAATCGTGAGTATCCAAGTCAAATTCGATATATATACGTTCATTTCCAGTATACTAATGAAATCAACTCCAGAGCCATCGTACGACACGCTCTGTCTCGAGCAGTTGCTGCTATTGCCGATATAGAACTCACTGTCAACCCCCCACAGTGGCCCACCCTCTTACCTGGCTTATACCAAGCTGCTGCCTCTCCTACCAAAACTCACCGAGAGACCGCCATTTACGTTCTCTTCTCCATCCTTGACACCGTTGCTGAATCATTCGAAACTCAACTACAATCCCTCTTCAAAGTTTTCTCCGTATCTTTAGTAGATCCTGAATCCGCTGAAGTGCGAATAACGACCCTGCGGGCTCTTGCTAAAGTCGCCGAGTACATTGAAGCTGGAGACAAACACGATGTCAAAGCATTCCAAGAACTCATCGTACCAATGCTCAAAGTGCTGGAACAAGCTATCACAGATGATGACGATGAAGCCGTCAAACATGGTTACGACGCTTTCGAGACTCTACTTATCATCGAAGCTCCTCTCGTCAGCAAGCACGTGGGCGAATTAGTGCAATTCTTCCTTGGCGTTGCTGGTAGAAAGGAAGTTGACGATGAAATGAGATGTGGTGCTTTGAACGTGCTTTCATGGGTTATTCGATAGTGAGTCTTGCATATGATATACGCATCGTTGGTCTCACGTTGACTGACTTCCTCTACAGCAAGAAGAGCAAAGTACAAGCTCTTGGTCTCGCCAAACCTATCGTTGAAAGTCTTTTACCTATCGGTTGTGAAGATGATCCAGAGGACGTTGATGAGGATTCACCTTCTCGACTCGCTTTCCGAACTCTGGATAACCTCGCACAAGCTCTTCCCCCTCAACAAGTCTTCCCTGTTCTCACTCAACAACTCCAAGTGTACATGGGCGGTGATGCTCGTATGCGAAAATCCGCTCTTATGGCTTTCGGTGTTTCCGTTGAGGGATGCAGCGAATACATCCGTCCCCATGTTGACCAGCTTTGGCCCGTCATTGAAGGCGGTCTACAAGATGGTGAGGTCATTGTACGAAAAGCAGCCTGTATCGCTCTTGGTTGTTTGTGTGAGTGGCTCGCCGAAGAGTGCGCTACCCGACACGAAGTGATCGTTCCTGTGAGTTTTCATTTCATTGACAAAGCAAGTATATGAAGCTAATTCCTTCGCTCATAGATTCTCTTCAACCTCATTGTCGACCCTTCCACCCAGAAGAATGCCTGTACATGTCTCGACTCTTACCTTGAAATTCTCGGTGACGACATTGTTAACTACCTGACCCTCCTCATGGAGCGACTTCTTGTCCTTCTTGAGAGCGGTACTGTAGCCGTCAAGATCACTGTCACTGGTGCTATCGGCTCAGCCGCTCATGCTGCCAAGGAGAAGTTTGTTCCGTACTTTGATCAAACTATCAAGCGATTGGTACCTTTCCTTGAACTCCAAGCCTCAGACGAGGAATCCGATCTTCGAGGTGTAGCCACCGATACGATCGGTACAGTTGCCGATGCTGTCGGTGCCGATGTCTTCCGACCATACTTCCAAGGATTGATGAAAGCTGCTTTCGAAGCTTTGACAATGGACAACTCCCGACTTCGAGAGTCTTCATTCATCTTCTTCGGAGTAATGGCTCAAGTCTTTGAAGGCGAATTCGCACAATACCTTCCACAATGTGTACCAGCACTTGTTGCCTCCTGTCAACAAAACGAATCATCCGACGAATTCCTTGACGATGGTGAAGGTGGTTCTTCAAACCCTTCGGCTCTTGCCGAGGCCTTCACCACTGGTATCTCATCCAAGAGTCTTGGTGAAGATCTTGATGACGAGGAAGAGGACGAAACAGATTTAGCAGCTTTAGAACAGATGTTCTCAAAAGTGAACTCTGCTGTCGCCATTGAAAAGGAAGTAGCAGCCGACACCATTGGAGAATTGTTCTCTTCCACAAAATCAGCTTTCATGCCTTACGTGGAAGAAACAGTCAAAGTTTTAATCGAATTACTTGATCACTACTATGAAGGTATCCGAAAATCTGCTGTTGGTGCTTTATTCGCCTTCATAAAGACGATGTACGAACTCTCAGAACCCGCAGAATGGCAACCTGGAGCTCATGTAGTAGGTCGCCCGACTTATAAGCGAGAAGCCAATGTCTGGTAGCTGATGACTTCCGCAGCGAATACCTTTCCATGAACATGTAAAGAAGATCGTGGAGATAATCCTTCCTCCTATCTTCGAAGCCTGGAAAACCGAAGATGACAAGTGAGTGTCATTCTCTGAATTTTTCTGTTTCTGTTTTTCCCCCATTTCAATAGAGGACGACACAACTTGCTAAGGCTTCCCTCGCTCTTGGTCTTATCTGTCTCAATTTCTGCCTTTTCCCTTGTGGCATCTCCCCTCCCTGTCGCTACTCTTTCGGTATTCCTAATACGTGATGATACATTTAACTCAGCTCACTCCGAAACACTATAAAGTGTTATTGAGGCTAATTTTAAATACTATATCTGAATCTTACTTCTTTATTCGGCCTCTTTCTTGTCATTAAGTTTTATCAAGTGAGAATCAATCAAAGCTGACACACCGTGTCGCATATAGATCTGTTTGCATCCTCATGTGTGCCGAGCTCGCCGATAGCATGAACAAATGCGGCCCCGCATTGGTCGAAGGTCATCTTGACGAAGTAGCCACTTTCGCCATTGAGATCCTTGAGAAGAAGTCTTTGTGTCAACAAGATCCCGATGGGGATGACGAGAACGTTGGTGTTGATGCCGATTCATCTGAATACGAATCTGCACTTGTGTCCAACGCTGCCGACGTCTTCGGTGCTATGGCCTCTGTCCTCGGTCCTGACTTCGCTCAAGCTTTCGGTCAAGTCCTACCTCTCATTGCTAAATACACCGAACCCAAACGAACTCAGTCTGAACGATCCATGGCCATTGGTTCTCTCGGTGAGGTCATTGTTGGCTTGAAGGGTGGTGTTACTACATTCACTCAGGTAAGCAGAATCTTATATACCAGGTGTGTTGGCACAGAGGATACCGAATTGACATTTTTCATCGATCACAGCCCTTGTTACAAATAATATCTCGAGGATTATTAGATGAAGAAGCAGATGTTCGATCCAATGCCGCTTTCGCTGCCGGTGTTCTCATCGAGAACTCTGACAGTGACTTGTCATCAAATTACCAAGCTATATTAGGTGCCCTTCAACCCTTCTTTGCGCCCGCAGAACATTCAGCACCTGCCGTGTACAATGCTCGTGATAACGCTGCTGGAGCAGTAGCAAGAATGGTCACCAAAAACCCCAATGCGTTACCTCTTGATCAAGTAATCTCCGTCTTAGTGTCCGTTCTACCATTACGATTCGACCCATTGGAGAACCGTGCTGTCTACGGAGCATTATTCGCTACATTCAGAAATCAACCTCAAATCTTAATGCCTCATATCGATCATTTACTTCAAGCTTTCGCTTATGTATTATTGGATCCATCACATTCTGATGATACCACCGACGAAACCAAAGCTGAACTAAGAGCTTTGGTCGAACACCTGAAATCTCAAGTACCTGATAAAGTTGCCGCTGCCGGATTCCAATGATCCATGAGCCTGTCAAGGAATTATAGGAATCAAGTGATCTTTGCTTAATGTAGGAGTGTAGTTTAGGTTTTTAAGAGGTATTGCCGGTGTTTTAACGATTTTCTGATTTATGATGAACCCCCTTTTCTGTTCTTCTTCGCTTTCACAATTTCGCCTCTTCCCTATATACCACCCATCTCATAGATTCCCCTTTAAAACATACTTGTAGATAGATTAAAAGATTCCATAAATGATCATGAGTGCTTTCAAAATGCATTGATTGTTCTTCTCCATAAACATGTCGTGATAAAAGTGCCACATTGCGGTAAATGCCGCTGAGAATGAGAATTAGCTGACAGGTGAGAGAATTGCAGGTCCCGACGGTGATAAAGGTGAAGAAGATGTTGACTGGGTGATTTTGATGTTGGATCATATCATTGCTTTCATAATCATTTCACATCACCATCATCATCATCACCATTACCAATCCAAGGCAAGGAGAAGACCAAGCAATATTCATTGGTCCTCACACGTAGCAACAACGAGAAAATCAGGAATAACACGTCTCAGAAATTGTGATTCGGTAAACCTGGAATATACAGTATTATCTACAGTCCAATCCAATCCAATTCAACCCACCTGACCTGACCTTACTCCTTCCAAGATGTACGCACCGCCTCATTTTCCGAATCATTTACATCGACCACCTACAGCACCCCCTACTCCAGAAGGTGAATTGAACGCTTGGTCAAGTGGTTTACCTCCAACAGGCAATTCATCCAATGGTGGATTTTTAAATAACTTGAATCTAAATAGTCAAAATCAACAACAACAGCAAGGTTTAGTACCACCTTATCATAACATGTTTGATAGAAGGAACAATTATCCTTATTCAAATACATCTGGTACAGGCCAAGGTCAAGGTCAAGCTGGTAATGGTATGTTACAACAACAACCTCTTTCATCAAATTCAACAAATTCACAAAATCAAATTTCAAATATCGGTTTATCACTTCCCAACCAAAATCAGAATGACACTAGAAGTGGTGGTGGTGGACACACACCTAATCTATCGATTACGATGGGAACATCAATAACTACACCGATACAATTACCTTCTTCAACCACTTCAGGTCCTTTATTACCTCAAAATCTAGCACAACATTTGAACAATCCACCCGCACCAATAACATCATCATCAAATCAAAGTCTGACTCAACAACAACAACAGCAACAAAATCAGCAGAATATCAATCAACAAAATCAACAAGGAAGTGGAAATGGTGGAACAGGTGGGAAAGTCTTATTAATGCCAAATGGTGCTCCACCACCAACGGGAAGTGATGAAGAAAAGATCTATATACTTATTACTGAATTATTGGAACCGGAAACTAGAGAAGGCGCTTTACTTGAATTGAGTAAAAAGAGAGAATTATATGAGGATCTGGCTTTGGTTCTTTGGGGCGGATACGGTGAGTATTTCTTCTCTCTCTATATCTGCGTGATAGATTCTGTTGGAACAGAATGTGAACATATCTCACCTTTCAAATACGAGATCCTCGCTTCTACCAATTATCACGAACAGGGATCGCACAGCTTATCACTGCCTCCTATCATATAGGTATCATGTCATCACTCCTCCTCGAGATAGTCGCCGTCTACCCTGCGCTCTCACCACCATCACTCACAGCTCACGCCTCAAACAGGGTGTGCAATGCTTTGGCTTTATTGCAATGTGTAGCCAGTCATTCAGACACACGAGCTTTGTTTTTGAACGGTGAGTGGTAACATTGTCTGCATCGGATGCTAGATTTCGATGTGCTTTTCAAGCGAAAAATAGTTGAGGAGGATGATCTTAGTGTATGATTGAGGGTTGTGTAATAGAAGTCACAATTGCTAAATTTTATACTTTTCAATAGCCCATATACCACTGTTCCTTTACCCATTCCTCAATACAACGAGTAAAACCAGACCATTCGAGTATTTGAGACTCACTTCGTTGGGAGTGATTGGGGCCTTGGTAAAGGTACGTTGCAATTCCTTGTGCTTGCCAGAAACACCATCGAACGTTTTATAGGTTTCCACGCTCTGTATCCGACGTTTCAACAAGGATAAGCTAATTCCAAAAGTGTCTACGACAGCAAAACGACAATTCCGACGTCATCAACTTCCTTCTATCAACCGAAATAATCCCTCTGTGCCTTCGAATAATGGAAACAGGTTCCGAATTATCAAAGACAGTAGCAATTTTCATCGTACAGAAGATCCTGGCAGATGATTTGGGTCTACAATATATCTGTCAGACATACGAAAGGTTCTACGCTGTAGGAGCAGTATTAGCGAATATGGTGGATGCTTTAGTGGAAAGTCAAGCTGTCAGACTATTGAAACATGTTGTCAGATGTTATCTAAGAATGAGCGATAATCCGAGGTATGTCCAATCCATCGCTATCACTCTTCCAATCTCCGCTGCAACTAGACACAGTAAGACAATACATGAAAGGATCTTGTGCTAATCTGACGGAAATTTGCAGAGCAAGAGAAGCTTTGAGAGCATGTCTACCCAAAGCCTTACAAGATAACACGTTCACCCCACTGCTCAAAGGCGATATGGTGACTAAACGATGTTTGACGACACTCTTAGTGAATCTCAATGAACGTTCCGAGTGATCAATCAGCAGCAACCGAAACATACCAAATGGGAATGATTTGGAGAAACTCGGCGCTCAGCACTGAGTTACACAATTTAACATTTGTAGGAAAACTCTACATAACCAATTTCTTTTTCGAGTTAAACACCATGTCGCCCGAAGAAGCCCTTCTCGTGACCCACCAATCAACTCAATACCTTGCATTATACCCAGAAGATCTACGTCGTCTTTCCACGTTCCATATCCTCCGGTCCGGTTCCCGCATCTAGTCACAGTGGTTCCCTCTTTTCTCGTTTTTTCGTTTCCTACTATATGCCGCCATATCCGAAAATTACATTCCCTTTTATGCTTTGCATACTGTTGTTTTATAACTATCTATCTTATCTATCATTATTTATACATCTTTGGCATTTTCACTCCCATACAGAAACAGAATTGATCCATACAAGTGATCATATATTATAACTTAGAAGGAAAAGAAAGTAAGGAAGGAAAGAAGGAAAGAAGGAAGTAATCCGCATCGAACATAATGACCGAATCATCTCCAATTAAGTAAATCATGTTTCCATGTATCTCATTTTCAATTCAGCTCAACATCAAAAGTCATGGTGTATGGCGATTCATCTGTATGGGAGACTTATGAGTGAGACAAATATTTCTGCTAGGAACGTTTGTGAGTTTACAAGATAGAAGGGTGCATAATGAATAATCTATGTATGTATGTAGTGAAGTATTGTGCGCAATCCCAAAATCTGTCCACCGGATCTTATATCGCAAATATCATTCACCCAGGAGGTTGAAGAAGAGATATCTGAAATCTAGTGAGTTACTGGTCCGAAGTACCTTTTCTCCAATCTTCAATTCCAACTTTGACTCTCTCCGAAATACTTTCGAATGTGTCGAGAGCAGGTCTTACATCCAATGAGAATACTGGATTTCCATCTTCATCAGGTGGAGCAGAATAATAATCTATCACGTATCTTGTTGATGTCTCTTCTTTTGGAATTTTGGTCGATGTTTCAACGGGTCGCGTTACGATCCAATCATGTCTATCGAATGGTGGTTCGGTGCTAGATCATAATGGAACATCATCAGCATCAATATCATTGGGATTGGAATTGGTGGGGAGCAAATCTTGAAGATATTACGCGGACAGATCGCAAGAAGAAGTAATCACTCACTTGAAACTCGATGGGAAGAATTTACCAAATAGTAAATGCATTCTTGCTTTAGGTGATAATTCACCTGGTCGACCTGTGAATCGAGCCAATTGTGCATTTTCACCGCTAAGTTGGTAATCAGGTATATTAGTTAGTATACGGTGATTTCCCTTAGGATTAAGAAAAAGAACGGACTTTCGTGATAGGGGAGAAGTAGGATTGAATAGATTCTATATTGTGCTAGCACTCCGATCGAGATCAAATGAGATTGAACTCACCCAGGTAATCTTTTTTCCCATCTCATGACCTCTTGCCAAGCTCTCTCGTTTAAGAAATTGTGAATGTCAACCATGACTTCAACTGAATCTTCTGGCGTTTCCCATCCTTTTCTGACCAATGCATTATAAAACTGTTGTGGAGAAGGGTAATCCCATGTTGACCCCGTACCGTATCCTTCTCCACCTGGGTTCTCACCTTTTGGTCGGGGGATAGTTGACGTCGTTCTGTCTGTTGGTAGATCTAATTTTTGATCAGGTTGTTTATGTAATGATAGATTCGCTGGTATATTATTTAATGGATTCATCTTAGGATCAAGATTATCATGATCAATTGGACATTTAGCCATCCCCGATTTACTGGTTTCCTTGACTACAGAAGTGGGAGTGGATTGATGCATTGGACATTGTGCAGGTGGTTGATTGGATGGACCAGATGATGAGGATGATGAGGAGGAAATGGATGGATGATCGCTCGGTAGTGATGATGAGGGATCAATGAGTGTTTGATTAGAAGTAGATGATGAGCCTATATTCCACCTCATTTTGAAAAGTTTTACTAGATATACGTGTTACTGGATAGGTCAGTTTGAAGGATGTGGTTGAATAAGGATCGTCTTTATCGATGCTCGATGATGTGATTTGTAACTTGTAGCACTTTCAACTTTTTTTTTAAACCTTTCTAAGCGGCAAAACATTTTGATATATCTCATTTGACACATGGGAAAACGGAATTAAATTGGTTGGTCCGCGTGCGAGAGGGTCCATTACGTAACCAGACCATACATTAGACGCGTTCAGAAGAGGCATTCTGAGGCAGAGAGAGGATAAACAAAGTAATGAATAATGACCTTTAAATGGGACATCATTGACGTGAATGAAACCTCCTTATCATACGCATACACCATCTCGATACGAGAGTCCACCAAGATATCTTCAGTTTCCCTCTCGCTATTTACTGCACGATGTCAACATCCAATATTAAAGCAAGACACTATTCCGCACTGGCTTCACGACTCAAGTCCCTACAAGCGAATTTATCTGAAACTGAGAATCAACTGGATCTGATGGCTGATCAACTGAAATCCATGGCTAGATTAGGTGTAGGGTGTGGATCCCAGTGAGTAGCTATCTGCTTACTTCCCACGCTCAGGCAAGCAAGCAAGATGAGGGACAAGGCCGAATGAGAGGTCAAGCCAGTCAGACGTGATTGAATACCACATCCGCCAAACTGCTCACGCCTTTCTCCCTTCCTCCCGAAAATACTGTACAAGATTTTATGCTCATGATATACCTTCATAGATTCATGGCTGTATCCAGATTGCTAGATATGGAACTACAATCAACTCAACTACAAGAACACTCACAACCACAATCACACAACCAATCAACGTCCCAAGTCCATGCTCAAAATCCAGGTGAAAATTCCGTGGTGTCTCAATGATCGACATGTTTGACAGAAAATAATTACAACGTCGCTAGAGTCAAGGAAACCAAAAGCCCCATCATGCTAGAATTCTCAAGAACGTGACATGGGTCGAGAAGAACCAAGATATAGGTGAGATGGAAGTCTATACTCCACACGTTCGACCGAATTACTTTCGTTGTCTATGTAAACCGTTGTACATTTGGCAATCATCACTCAGGCTTTGGGGTCTCAATTGTACTGGATAACTCAGACATTATCTTTGAAACGTATGTTTGCATATCAAGAACTTCTATTCAAACTTCACACTCGAGCAAATTCCAATTACCAATTACCATTTCCAATTCCAATCAACACTTCAACTGACGAATGATAACATTTCAACTTCTGATTCGAACTGTGTCATTGGTATGATTTATGTGATATCGATTTACTTTTTATACCAACTAGACTGGCCTCTGAACTGAAAACCACTCAACCATGGTTTAATGAGTGATCTCAACTACCAAGTCACCTTGAGCTATAGAATCATTTTCTTTGACTTCTACTCTCTTGACTTTACCTGAAACAGGTGAAGAGACGACCGATTCCATCTACAGGGGTTTGATGGATCAGCATGTTTCTCTTTATTCCCATACACAGGGATTTGTCCACCAAGCCCGAAAACAATGGCACTCTTACTCACCTTCATGGCACTCAAAACACATAATGGATCACCAGCTTTGACTTCTTGACCTTGTTTGACTCTAACATCGATCACTACACCGGACATTGGTGAACCTATAGATCCTGGATCTGAAGTAGCCTTTTCTCTTGATACGTGTTCTATGGCTGCATTTGTATCTTCAATGACCACAGCTCTGCTTTCACCGTTAAGTTCAAAGAAACATTCTCTTGTTCCCTTTTGTTCGTTGAGTGTACCGACAGCAAGTAATTTGATGGTTAATGTTTTACCTTTCTCAATTGAGATGGTCATTTCTTCTCCAATCTTAGGTTTACCAAGGAAATATCTAGTGGGGACGACGCTGTGTCCCACCATCATATCAGTATTGAACCTTTCTTCCCATCCAAATCCGAGACAAGAATAGTAGACAAGCACTCACCTCAAGTCACCGTATTTATCCACGAAACCTTGGAATTCCTCAAATACCTTGGGGTACATGTAGTAACTGGCTACATCGAAATCGGTGATATGAGGACCGTATTTCTCTTTCAATTCACCTTTGATCTTGTTGAATTCGAGTGGTTTCATATTAAGACCAGGTCGAACGTCGATCCTCTCTTTATCTCTGATAATGTTGGATCGTAATGGTTCGGGGAATCCTCCGTACGGTTGACCCAAGTAACCTTGGAAGAACTCTACAACGGATGAAGGGAAATCTAAGGTACTGGCTTTCTCAAGAACATCTTGTTTTGAAAGTTGGTTAGATACCATGAATTGAGCGAAATCACCAACCACCTTGGATGAAGGAGTGACCTTGACGATATCACCACACTACAGATCAATGCTATTTAGCACCGAGTTCGTTGATGGTGATTTGAACACTTACAAGCTGATTGGCTTCAATATACTTCTTCTTGATTTCTACCCACTGAGTACCGAGACCAAGTTGAGAAGCTTGGAATTGAAGGTTGGTGTATTGACTTTTTCAAGCACACAGATCGTTAGCATGTCATCATGTCAGAAGAACACCAACCACTCACCCTCCAGGCATCTCGTGGTCGAAGACACCAGAGTCAGATGCTCTGACGTTGGCTTCGAAACATTGATAAAGCTTTCGGATCTGAGACCAGTATTGGTTCAAAGCTTGGATGTTCTCGTGGGAGATACCAGTTCCAAGACCAGTTTGCTCGAGAGCACCACATACTGCACCCATAGCAGGTTGAGAGGTAAGACCAGAAAGATCTATTGAGTTCCTAATCAGCACTGTGATCCATACGAGAGAAGCTTGTTGATTTAAGAATTAACTCACCATCAATGGCAACATCAACAACATCCGCACCGGCATGAGCACAAGCGATCATACTTGCAGCAGCGATACCAGCGGTATCATGGGAGTGAACGTGGATAGGAAGGTCGGGATGAGCTTTTCTGATCGCTCCAATGAGAATTCTTGCAGCCTCAGGTTTAAGAAGACCAGCCATATCCTTGATACCGAGAACATGGATACCTTCTTTTACAAGAGCGTCTGTCAAATCGAGGTAATATTGCAAGGTGTATTTAGTCTTTTTGGGATTGGCGACATCACCTGAATAACAGATGGTCGCTTCGACTACACCACCAGCTTTCTTAGCGGCATCGATACCAATTTTCAAGTTATCGAGGTAATTCAGAGAATCGAAAATTCTGAAAATGTCTAATCCGGCTTCAACAGCTTTCTTGGAGAAATCGTAAATTGCGTTATCGGGATAAGATGTGTATCCGACTGCGTTGGCACCTCTGACTAAAGCTTGAAGAGGAATGTTAGGTACCAATTTTCGTAAAGTTCTAAGTCTGTCCCATGGATCTTCATACAAGAATCGCATGGCTACATCGAAAGTTGCTCCACCCCAACATTCTAACGAGTAAGCGTTCTGAAGAGCGTGAGAAGTCTCCTTGGCAATGTTGGCCATGTCGACTGTTCGCATTCGGGTGGCTAAAAGGGATTGATGGGCATCTCGCCAAGTGGTATCCATGATGAGCTATTCAGGTCCAGCAGTCAGTTCATATCATTCTTTTGTTTCGATGTGTTGAATCCACTTACAGTACCCTTGTAATTTCTGATAGCTTTGGCGAAAGCTTCAGGACCCTCATTAACGATAATGTTTCTCCAACCGTTTTGACAAGGGACGGAGGTGTCTATGATCTTGCTAGGATCGGCATTGTCCGTAATTTGAGGAATGATGGCTTCGGTAGGAAGACCTGGTTCACCCATTTGACCTTTAATAGAAGAACCGTTAACGGCCAAGTCACCGAGGTAAGCGAGAAGTTTCTGTGCTCTGTTTTGGGAGTGTACGAGCTTGAAGAGGTCTGGCGTGTCATCGATGAAAGTGGTCCACGTTTTACCGGATTCGAAGACTTGGTGAGTGAGTAGTCGAATAAGGAAAGGGATGTTAGTCTGGGCAACTTGATGTCAGCGAAAACAAAAGCTGGTTCTGCGGAATGCGTAGCTCACCTTGACACCTCTAATTCGGAACTCGACTAAAGCTCTAAGCATCTTTCTCCTTGCTACTTCGAAAGTAGCACCGCTGACTGAACATTTGACCAAAAGAGAGTCGTAGTGGGGAGTGATTTGTGCACCAGCGTAACCGGAGGAAGCATCCAACCGAACACCGTTACCACCGGCAGATCGGTAGACTTCGATCTTACCAGTGTCAGGCTGGAAACCAGCGGCGGCATCTTCAGTGGTGATTCGACATTGAATGGCGAAACCTCTTCTGTGAATGTGTTCTTGAGTCAAACCAAGTTGTTCGAGAGTAACACCAGCAGCGATTTGAATTTGAGCAGCGACGATGTCGATACCGGTAATCTCTTCGGTGATGGTATGTTCTACTTGGATACGGGGGTTGATCTCGATGAAGTAGTGTCGGTTTTGTTGATCGACCAAGAATTCAGCAGTACCTGCATTTCGGTAGTTTACTGCTCGGGCGAGCTTGAGTGCATCGCTGAGGATACCTTGTCGAACAGATTCATCAAGGTGGGGCGCAGGAGCGACTTCGACAACCTAGACGGGCGTATCAGTGAGCCACTCAATATCACGCCTGAGGTCCAGGATACTCACTTTTTGGTGTCGTCGTTGGACGGAACAATCTCTCTCAAAGAGATGAACGCAATTGCCTTCTCCATCAGCCAGAAGTTGAACTTCGATATGTCTAGGTTTGTCGAGGAATCCTGTTAGGTTTGTCGTCAATCTACGATCTATAATTGATTGAACAGCAAGATAGGAGGGATGACTCACGTTCAATGAAAACGGTACCATCTCCGAAAGCTGATTTAGCTTCACTGACAGCTCTTTCGAAATTTTCTTTGAATGACTCTTGATCTCTGACTACACGCATACCACGTCCACCACCACCCATAGCAGCTTTGATGATAACTGGGAAACCGTATTTCTCAATGAAATCAGATGCTTCATCCCAAGCATCCACTGGTCCAGGTGTACCTGGGACTACAGGGACTCCGGTCTTCATAGCTAATGTTCTAGCTTTAGTTTTATCTCCTAAAGCATCAATGGTCTCAGGTCTTGGACCGATGAAAGCAATTCCTGCATTTTCAACTTTTTGGGCGAATTCGGCGTTCTCAGATAAGAAACCGTAACTGTGAGCAAATTGAACCATTAGCTCATTTACGTACGAAGTTCCTCATATTGACAGCTGAAACAAAGTGGAAAGATGAACCACTCACCCAGGATGAATCATGTCAACTTCATGTTCTACGGCGATTCTAACGATATCATCTTGAGATAGATAAGCTGCTACAGGAGATAAACCTTTACCGACCAAATAAGACTCGTCGGACTTGTATCTGTGAGCACCCATTCGGTCTTCATGAGAGTAGATTGCTACTGTTGACATTGCCAACTCATGGGCAGTTCTGAAAACTCGGATAGCGATTTCTCCTCTATTGGCAACAAGGACTTTCTTCAGGGGACCAGAATGTCCAGCTTGCTTTTTTCGGAGACCGGTTATGCTACAAAATCCACAAGAATTGTCAGCCGATCAAGCTCTTTCGGGGATGCAGTGGTGACAAGACGAGGGAGAGGAGCGATAAACTCACGTATGAGGGTTGGCAGAAGGGGTTGATGGGGTACCAGGCCTTGAAGTGTCATAGCCTAAGTGGCTAACCCAAGCCTCAATCTTTTGGTGAGTAGAAGATATATGTTGGTGGTAAGGGGTTTGGTCGATATCGTTTTCAGGGCAGACGTCAATAGTCATTTTTGTATAGATACAGCAGTGTGTATAGCGAGTGAAGTAAGGAAAGACATGGAGAGAGATAGACCATCAGCGTTCGCTCTTATATTGTGCGCGTCATGTAGGTCATGAATGTGGAATGTCGACATGATGAGAAGAACAAAGGTAGCATTGTCCTTTTGTTGAGATTGAGAAGGAGATGGAGTGATGACTCGATGAAGCTCTGTATGCCTGGACTTGTCCATTGACATGAGAGTTCATGGGAGTGCAGAAACGCATGTATTGTTACTCACAGGAGTTTGAGTCTCAGCCATTGTGTCTATGGAAGCGTATAAAGTTGCTTCTTTACAGATGAGATGAGATAGAAACGTTTATCTTGTGAGATCCGGTTGGTTTGTGTGACGTGTGAGGAGGGGGAGGGATGGATGGATGGGGATTTCTGTCGGTGATTGATGTGGAGGGGAAAAAGGTGGGATCAAATTGCGCGGGGAGTGTTGCGTATATAAAAATGGATGATAAGAGATGATCTATCAATGGGAAGTTGAATATCATTAACACTCTGAAATCGATCCAACTTTTATGATACTCTCATGCAATGACCAGAGCTATAAGAAGGGATCAGGCAAGGTAAGAAATATCGGTCGGGGTGATGATTGACCGCTTGTGAATGTCGGTAGGTAACTAACGCTCACTCTCTTTTTTCTCTTTAAATAATATGTTTGCTCACTGTGGAAGCGGAGTTATCTCGACTGGGATCTAAGTATGGTGATCCGTCCGAGTTGATTGGTCGAATTCATATAATACTACTACTACGCATATCATGTATTACCGGTTATGGAAAACATTCCTCTAGTCATTTTCATTTCATGATGTGATCGGGGCACCGCTCTATTCCGTGTTCCTCCCTTTTTATTTCCCATCCAATCACAATTGCAAATCAACTGCCCCTTCTTCCTCTTATCATACACACACTTTTTGTTCACCATGCATATCTTGATTTGGTAGATTCGGACATCGGGCCGTCTTTTTTTACTCGCCGCACCCAAGCAAACAACATTTAACATTCTTCATAACCATACTTTCAACAGCAAGATCGTCCGATAAAACCGAAGTTATGCATGGACTCCTGTTTGAGCCTGGGAATACCGTTCATCACAAGTAAAGGCTGAAGGCGCTGCTGTCTCATCTGATTGATATTGTCATTGAGACTATTCATTCCCCCTTGCTTTCTTCCGATCATCTTACGACGGGGAGTTTGGGCCACCGGCCATGGTTTTTCCCCCGCTGACTTGAGAACGGGTATCAAATCTAGAAGATGAGAGCCACGCGTCAGCCACGCATGAAGTATTCGCTGCCTTTGACGCGTTCATTTCGCGCTTTTGATTTTTATGTGGAACATTAAGTCTGGCAGACCGGGATATCAGTCAGATTCTCAGCAAGCTATCAAAAAGTCCTCACGCAGCTAGGGAGAAGCCGAGCAACATGGATGATCATATCCGGAGTGGTTTTGGAGCAGAAGCCACTGACATAGTAGTAGAGTGAGTGATGGAATGATCAATGACGAACGATATTCAAAACCTGATTGTTTAGTTAGAGCCGTATCTCAAAAACCTACATGGCATCTCGTACCATTACCGTTATCTCAAGTCAATCCGACTGCTTTACGATCGCTTTCTATTAGAGGAGTCACACCTTCTCTGAAATCATGCTGTCTGACAGTCATATCGAAACATCTACATAAATACACCCTCGAATCTTTCGATGGTATCCCGCCCATCTTCATTCAGAGGATCATGAGTCGGGTGAGGGGAGATAGGGGATACGAAGAAGATTATGCAGATAGGGTGATGAGGAATCCCGACGAAGCTACGGTATGGTCGTTATCAGCTCTGTTGGATCCAGAAGGAACCAGAAATGATTTTACATTATCATTAAATGAGTTAACAACATTACAATTTCTTACCCCAAATAACTTGTTGAAATACGCCGAACATCCCTTGATTGAATTACCCAAATTATATCAATCGATCAATTTGAACTGTGGTATATCGTTATTGACTACTTTGACTTTGGATGGTATGGATGGATTAGTGAACGACACGAATATACAATCTTTGAAATGGTGTACGAATTTAACTGTTTTATGGATGAAAGGATGTAGAATAACAGATACTGGAATAAGATTATTAACTTCTTCATTGAAATTGCCTGGTTCAAGTTTTGAAGGAGATGATAATGTTGGAAGAGGTTTATGGAGGTTAAGAGCTTGGAGTTTAGGTGGTTGTAGAGGTATAACAGATAAATCTATGATGATCTTTGCTAGATATCCAGGTTTGGTCTTATTGGGTGAGTCACAGTGATATGGATTGATGAATATTGTCGTGTTTATTTGCTAATCTTGTCTATTGACTGCTCATATAGATGTACGAGATACATCATGTACTACCTCGGGGGTGGATATACATAATCGAACGTCTCAAAATCTGTTCTCAGGTTATAATCCAGATTTTCAACCTTGCACAGATGGTTTACTTGAATTGTTTTCCAGAAGTTCAACATCATCTGAAATACTCGATAAATTATGTTTGACCCTTATCAAATTACCTCTTCCTCCATCTCATACGCTCTTAGACTCGGAAAGATCACATCTCGCTTTACATATAATACCTTCTCACAGACCTTTGGATGATAAATGGTTACCTGAACCTCCTATAGCAACAATGCCCAAAGCATATGTATCAAGACATGAAGACAAGGATGCCAAGACCGTTTATAGAGGTAATGGAGTAGGTCAGATATACGGTAGTTCCGTGTCCAGAATCACAAATGAAACCAAAGAATTCAGAAAAAGGGTTAGAGATGCAATGGACATTGAAAACAAACTTGATAAAGAAGCATATGAAGAAAGGTTATATGAAGAAATGGGTACGATAGAAAGAAGGAAATTCACTATGAGAAAGAATAAAGAAAGGAAAGCTGCGAGGGAATGGTGGAAAGACGATTCAGTGACATCAGGTGCATATAAAAAAGCAACTTCGAAAACTTATAAACAAAGAGGAAAAAAAGGTGATAATGAAAGATCGAAATCTTTCGTCATGGGTCAAAAGGGTGAACAAGTATTGATTGATAGAACAAATCAAAATGATAGATCTTTCATGTTGGTTAGAATCGTCAATTCAGATTGGCAGCGATTATCTTGGTTAACCATATCAGGTTCAACCTCAATTTCAGAAAGAAGTGATTCTTCAAAATATAATTCGGAATTAGTAGGAGGATTCGTGAAGACTTCAAGTCAAAAGCTTAGAGCCGCCAATATAGTTGAGGATCTTCTAGGTTCTGCAATGTCAATATCATCTTCTACATCGTTTTCGCAATCAAAAGCGATCATTAATCCCTTCAAACTGGAAACTCCATCGTCATCTCAGTTCAGTTCAAGTCAAACGTCCATATCGTCTTCACCAAGTTCATCCCAGACACCTAGAAATCCATTCAAATCGCAAATCGTCAGATCCAACTCAATGGGTATTAGACCATTAAGTTCTACACCGTCATCGACTAAATCCCTTCTCCCAACACAATCGCACTCACCGTCACAGTCATATAATTCTCAAACACCATTTCGCTCTATGAAACCACCGCCTTTCTCACAATCAATGAATAGCAACTCCGACACACTATTCGACATTGAACAGAGTTCCTCAGCAAGAGGAGTAACCAATGATTTATCGTTCTCTGGTAGTGCAAGAAAAAGAACATTTGACGGATCGTCGTCCGCTTTAGATATGAAAAGAAAAGGCATGAAAATGTTTTCGAGCGGTTCAGGAAGGATATGAGGGGTTTTGATTACATGGCTCTGTCGTAAAATGTTGTATTCTTTGTTCATGCATGTATGTAGCCGCCTACTATGGGCATCCCACATGTCGATCCTATCGAAATGCATACATTGACATGTCTTGTAGAGTGCGCATTCAACTCTTCATACTGTCCCACTATCTCGAACAGATTTGAACCGATTTCGTTCGACAATTACGTAATATTTCTTCGCAAGCTTTGAACTTTCGGTTAACTTCACGAACGAGAGATGTTTTCTTGGCTCTTGATGTAGATATGATAAACTGACTACTGACCTTTGTCTTCTGACTAAATTGCATTTCTCGTCTTCCTTTTCCATCTTATTGCTCGCCGTCACCTTTCTACAGTTTGTATTGACAATACAATAAAATACTTGGTCAAAAGATGCACGCATTTCATCAAACGTTACTACCTGCGTCGTCCATTCATCATTCATTGTTCTTACCGAATTTCACACCTTCGACTATCTATCCATTACCCAAACCCACCTCGTCTTCGTCGACCACAATAGAAAATGAAGTGAAGATAGTCGGTAATCTGATCGTAGCAGGCGGTGAAAATTTACGTGTTTTCGAAATTCGTGAATCGATAAATATCCCTTCTGCCCAAACACAGAATGGAATCTCTAATATCGATGGAAATAGTAATGGATATCTGAATGGAGGAGGGGGGAATGATGATGAGATGGAAGAAGGTGAAGAGATTGGAGATGGTTTCTTCGATGATGGTCACTCAAACGTGAGCTATCATCCTTCGTTTCGTCTTATTTCTTACTTACCTGATGAGATAGCGAGAACCTGTCAAATTCGAAATCACACGTAAACTTCACTTACTTGCTCATCATGAATTGAATGGAATCATAACCGGTTTAGCTGGAATAAGAACCATTGAAAGTAGTGTTGATGGTTTAGATAGATTACTGGTTTCGTTTGAACATGCAAAGGTATGTCTAGACAGTTCACCTCTTTCACTATCCATTGCTATTTTGCTATCTCTCTAACACGCTATGAAAACTATGCTTCAAATTTTGAGTCACCTATTAGTCATGTACTAATGCCTGTTGATTGCATAATAGATGGCCCTGCTCGAATGGTCGAGAGGATCAATATCAACAGTATCTCTACATACATATGAAAGATGTCCTCAAATGATTTCAGGAGACTTACAAACTTATGTTCCCATGTTAAGGACCGACCCTCTGTCGAGATTGGCAGTGTTGAGTCTACCTGAAGATTCATTGGCTGTTCTACCTGTATTACAAGAACAGTCAGAACTGGATTTGATCGAAGGTTTTGCTCGGTGAGTCTGACATTCATATTGTTTATGCCAAATGTGTTTACTAATGACATGATTTCATTTCGAATAAATCTTACCAACACTGATGTTGTCCACCCTCACAGAGATGTCCCATACTCTCCTTCTTTCGTACTCTCTCTTTCCGACGTATCACCGACAATCAAGAACTTGCAGGATCTTCTTTTCTTATCTGGATTTCATTCCCCTACACTCGCCCTCCTTTATTCACCTCTACATACCTTTTCTGGACGTTATCAGACTATCAGAGACAACTTTTGTCTCGAAATTCGTACGATTGATTTATCGTCAGGTGGAACATACCCTTTACTCACTTCGGTGACTGGTTTACCAAGTGACAGTCTTTATCTCGTACCATGTCCTGCTGAATTGGGTGGTGTGGTCCTCATCACGTCAACAGGGATAGTACATATCGATCAATCTGGAAGAGTGGTGGGAACAGCCGTCAATGCATGGTGGAATTATGCGACTTCGCTGAAAAACGATCAATTATTCGAAAACAGAAGATTGTCATTGGAAGGCTCAAAATGTATTTTCGTCAGTGAAAGAGATATGTTATTGATATCACATAATGGTGATACACATCAAGTTAGATTTGAAATGGATGGTAGAAATGTCGGAAACATCAAAATCGATGAATCAACAAGTTCAGTTCCACCTCCATCAAGTGTAGTGATAGCAGGAGAAAAAGCAATCTTCATAGGTAGTGCAGAAGGTGATTCATTATTAGCTAAAATCAACATGGAAAGAGAGATCATCGTAAACGGGGATGATGCAAATGGATTGAAAAAAGAAGAAAAAGATGAAATGGATGTAGATTGGGATGAAGGTATGTTCCAGTACTTTTATAACTGTATCGTTCAGCAGTGATCATAGACTGATTGATCTTGAAAACATTATTTTAGACTTATATGGAGATATGAACGACCCTTCTAATGCTGGATTGCTTAATGGGCAGAAGACAGAAGCTACTGGACCTGTCAAGGTCTCAATATTACCATATGATACCTTGTCAGGAGTCGGCAAGGTAATGGATATAGAATTTGGTATAGCTGCAACAGATCAAGGAGTAAGCTATCATTCTGTGGTCCGTATATATATGATGTATCTCACTGACACGGTGTTTGGCTAGACGCGAACTTACCCCCAGTTAGTGGCTTTGAGCGGTGGAAGTAGAAATTCGACATTTAACGTATTCAGAGTAAGCTTAATGATGCTTTTAGTCATGGATGTTCCCTAATTTATACACGCACTGTACAGCGAGGTATTCCGATCACCAAACGAAGGCGGTTTAATGAGTTGTCAACATCGGAAGCCGTATGGTTCTTGCCCATAGATCGACCATCAGGTCAAAAATTCAAGGATATCCCTGATCACGAGCGAACCACAATGCTATTCAGTACAGAGCGTAATGCCACGCGTGTAAGTTGATCGCCGAGCTGCCTCTGACATTTCCAGCTAATCAACAAACTTAGGTATTTATCTTGTCAAGTAAAGCTAATCCAGAACAAATCGGTCGGATAGATGGAAGAACATTGAACGCTGCTACTTTTTTCCAGAGAAGTTGTGTGATGCACGTCTCACCATCCGAAGTTTCCCTATTGGACAACAGTGAGTGTTTGATTCCACATGATGACATCAGATGGGAACATGCTGACAAGTGCGCTTAGATGGCAAACGGATACAGATTGTGTGCCCGAGATCGGATTTGCCCCCTATCTCCAGCGCTTGCATTTCAGATCCATATGTCCTTATTCGAAGGACAGACGGGAGTGTCTCTTTCTTCGTCGGCGATACAGTGGCCAGAACAGTAACCCAGGTGTCTATAAATGGAGAGGGAAACGTAAGCTTCACGCAAGGCAGAGGTCACTGTGATGATGCTAATTCAATGGCACAGGATGCTCCACTGTGTCAAGCGATCGAAGTCTTCTCGGATGATACTGGCATTTATCGCACCTTTGAACCATCGCGATCTTTCGATCAGAACCAAGCGAATGGTTCGGCCTCGCGTTCAAATGCTATAAAACAAGGACAACAATCACGACTACAACTTACTCAACAACAGATCAAAAGACTGCAGGAACAAGAACCTGCCATTTCAATCGATGCGCCGAGTATGGAAACAGCTATGAACGCTTCAAGGGGAACCCAATGGCTCGCACTTCTGACCAATAAAGGAGAATTACAAATTCGATCTTTACCTGATTTGAAAGTCGTACTTCAATCCGATGGATTGGGATCATCAGCTCCAAGTTTCACCGACGATTTGGTTGATGGAGTGACAAAAGATGATGAGGTCGATGATGAAGTCAAGCAAATGGTATTTTGTCCTATTGGCAAAGGGACTGTTAGACCACATTTACTGGTAAGCTATTTGTTGGCAGGAAACTTGTTACTGGGAGATATAGCTTACAATCTCAAATCCTAGGCATTACATCAATCGGGAAGATTAAACACATATGAAGCTCAACCTAGATTCACAGTAGACTCATCTTCGCAAATACGTAGATCGTTGGCTGTTAGATTCACAAGAGTCCACACACAATTACTTCCTATCTCAGGAGGATCCACAAAATTACCTTATACGATCATCCCATTCTCTGACATCGAAGGTTTGACGGGAGCGTTCATAACGGGTGAAAAACCTCACTGGATAGTCTCGAGTGAAGCTCATCCTTTAAGAACTTATGCACTCAAACAGGCTGCTATGGCTTTTGGGAAGACCACTCATTTAGGTGGAAAGGGAGAATACTTCATAAGAATCGAAGATGTAAGTCATCATCCAAGCCCTTCCTACCGTAACCTCACAGTATCCGTTTCCGAGAAATCACGAGAAGGTTCAAGCTTATCTGATTGATCAACTGACAGGGATCCTTCATATGTTACCTTCCTCCATCGCTGAATACGGACTTTGCCATGCCTTGCGATCGGTATGAGATGGATAGAGTGTACACTTCAGTTGCATTTGACCCTACTTCTGCGCATTATGTAGGTGCAGCAAGTATAACTGTTCCTTTCCAAGCATATGATGAGGAAGGTGAAATTCAACTGGGACCAGAAGGTGATTTCCGCAAATCGTATCATAAAATATAGATGTCGACGCTGACGACTTATGAACGAATAGGGGAAAATTTGATACCTCCAACGAATCAACGTTCGACTCTTGAGCTATTCTCACAAGGGTCCGATCCTTGGAGGGTGATTGATGGATACGATTTCGATCAAAATGAAGAAGTTTTATGTATGGAAAGTGTCACATTAGAATCTCCAGGTGCAGAAGGTGGTCTCAGAGATTTCATTGCTGTCGGAACTGGATTCAATTTCGGTGAAGACAGAGCGACCAGAGGTAACGTGAGTACCACGCCTCTATCATATTACTCCACATTCAAGCAATGAGACAAACGGCTAAAACAATGGATATACTAGACATACATATTTGAAATCGTGGAAACAGTCGGTCCGGGAGGTAAAGCTTTTGGATCGGGTTGGAGAATGAGATTAAGAACCAAAGATCCAGCTAGAAATCCAGTTTCTGCAATCAGCCATGTCAATGGTTATTTAATAAATTCTAATGGGCCGAAAGTGAGTACCTTACATCCACATCACGAGCTTTGACATGCTTGGCATAACTGGATCTCCTGCTGACACCGCTGCCTGAATCAGATCTACGTCAAAGGTTTCGATGACGATCAACAGCTCATGGGTTTAGCTTTCCTCGATGTCCAAATCTATGTAACAAGCATCAAAGTCTTCAAGAATTTCATATTGATCAGTGATTTGTATAAGAGTTTCTGGTTTGTAGCGTTACAGGTAAGCTTGTTATCTATGTTATATATACTTATAAGGATCAATCGCTGATATAGCGCAATACTATCGCAATGCTCTTGTAGGAGGAACCATATAAATTCATCACGATCAGTAAAGATCTTCAACCTGTATCACCCATTGTTACGGATTTCCTGGTACATGAAGGTCAAATGACTTTTATTTCAAATGACAGAAATGGTGATATGAGAATGTTAGATTTTGACCCTACCGGTGAGCTAATTCTTCGTTGACTCATGAGAAAATGCACAGCTGACGGATGATCCGCAATCACAGACCCTGATTCGCTCAATGGGGAAAGAGTATTACTGAGAACCGAATATCATACGGGAGCTCCGATTACTACGTCGAAAGTTATCGCTAGACGTAAGACTGCTGAAGAGGAGTTTGCACCTCAAACTCAAATCGTCTATGGTGAGTGCATCATTTTCTCCCCTCATCCTTTATACTTCAAGCGGACAAGAGTATGAGGTTGAGACCTGACTGATCTAATCGGATATAGCCACTGCCGATGGAGCTCTGACGACGTTGGTCTCAGTAAAACCAGCTCGGTTTAAGCGATTACAACTTGTTTCTGACCAATTAGTGAGGAACGCTCAACATGTAGCTGGACTAAATCCAAGAGCATACAGGTAAGTCCGCGATCACCATTAATCGTGAAGTAGGGAATAATGAAAGGAGATCTAACATGGAATTGACCTTAGGACGGTGAGAAATGATCTTTTACCTAAACCATTGTCAAAAGGTATTTTAGATGGAACGTTATTATCACATTTCGCACTTCAACCTATAGAAAGACAAAAAGAAATGATGAGACAGATAGGAACCGATGCTGTTACTGTTGCTAGCGATTTAGCTGCTTTAGGAGGGTTCTGGTGATTCAAACTCGCGTCATATCTTGAAGACTAATGCTACATTGCAATACAGGAAGAAATAATTTCTTCGATGACAATGATGCATTTACGGTCTCACACCCTTGATATTATTTTGACTGAAGATCTAGCTTTGATTTGTCTGTACATTCCGCAATGCACAATGACGACTCGCTGCACCGCTTTCTTTACTGCAATTGAAAGTCACGTTAGTATTTGTCAAGATTCGCAATCCTTGGTCTCTTGTTGAGTCCTCTATACAAGGTGCTCTTGTAACTGTCGATAAGAAGGCGTAATCACTGTATCCTTCTCGTCTCTGTTGGTCATGAGATCCTTTCTAGATGTATTCACCGTCCTTGCAACCCTTTCACTCCTAATTGCTACTCCGATAAAGGTGATACGTCAGAAATACCTTTGACTGCAAGTTGCTATACGGGTCCACTGTATACGGTTTTTGTAGCGTGCTGTATGTATACAAGGTAGAGTTTCTCAAATTCTGATTTTCTTTTTCCCTTTCGCTTTGATTACGAGTTTCATTTTTCATTCCAACAAGAGCAATTGCTTGAAGATCAACCCTTGACTCATACTGACTGACAATGTATGATCAATCCACTCAATCTACTGAAAGTCAGTGCCAAGGACGTGGCAAGAAATCAAAAAGTTCAGGGTAAGTTGACAATTGACATTACAAAAATAGGATATCCCCGTCTGCCACCGTCTGCCAGCACGATTTACTAATGCGCAATATTCGTACTGATAAAAAAGGAAATGTAATTCGATATGATATTATAGAGCTTATATAGTGATGATAAGATGGACTCATTGTCCTGATTGTCGGCCTGCGGATCCTGCATATACGATATCTCTTGAAGGAGGTTTGACTTGTCAACATCCGTCTTGTCAGGAAATTGACCCTGAATCCAGAAATCAATTACATTTACCCTCTGAAAGATGTCAATCGAAATATCATCACAATTTTAGGTTCTCAAAAAGTCAAGCAGCAGACGTATATTCTCTACATTCCGAATGGAGAAAAGCTCGTTCTTCTGGTGAGAATTTTGAAGGAGAATGTGGGTGATGACGATCTACTTTAATACTCGACAACTCTGATTTGATCCGTATTCCTTTTCTCTCGATTGTATCAAAAATGATGTCTTACACTGAAAACCTGTCATTTCTCTTTCACGGTACTGTATGTTGACGTCTGGATACGCTGTAGTCATCAATACTGTCAGACAAGATATAACGAGTAAGTGGCCGGAGGAGAGTGATTCTAGGAATAAAAACCCATCGGTGACTATCGGTGGCTCGAGTTCAGGTGAGTATTGAAGAGACTTCTTGTCTAAGGTTCCTATGTTTATTCTGCAATACATGCATTGGGTCTAATGTACATGGCATAATCATTATCTGTAGCGAACAACGTTTCGGATAAACCTTTTACCGATGTCGAGGACGAAGAGTACGAGATTCGTCGTCCCAGTGAGTCATCCCAGTCCACATGGAAATCATCTTTGACCTTTCATGAAGTGTCCAAGTACTGACGAGTGTCTCATGGTCACAGCCAGCAGAAGGTCTTCCGATCCAGGGCTAAGCGACGAGAAATGGCGATTCAGATCAACCGTCACCGCTGATGAGATCTGAAGCAGTTGACAAGCGATATGAAGATTTGTGGCAATCCTCGGTATAGTACTGTAGTGTGACCTAAGCCCATCATGGCCGGAGATCTAATAGAAGGGAAATACAAAAAGTTACATGCATTTTCGATTCATGTAGAGAATAAATATGATCAGTGGCAGATCACTCGTATCGTGTTCTGAACGCATCTATCTACTGTACACCGCCACGCACATACAATGTAGACGTGCATTCATGATAAAACCGCATCCTCGTACGGCCAGCGACATGATGTTGTACGTCAGTCACCCTACTATGCCATCCTTTTTCCATACAAAACACAAAAGAGAAGCAGATGTATATATATCAGCACATTGAGGCTCACAATGTATATGACGATCATCAGCTACCCGCTCTGACTTACCTTTGTACCCTTATGATGTGTACGACCAGACTGACGTTAAAGACGATTTACCTCCTTTGCGTTGGCCATATACCATCCATTGATCTAACATTATAACGATTTCTTATTTGATACTGCCGAGAAGGCCATACCTTCTAAATGTGTATAAAGAGAACTTACATGTTCACGGCTAGACAGTGATAATCCACCAATTCAATTTATTATTACTGCTTTGAATAAACTCGATGAGTGAATCAAACGTTGCATCCAGTGCAAAGACGGCGGGGCGACCTCACCTTCGTGGTAGTGGACTTAACAAGAGTAAGCTGTCAGGCAATATTCCATGGACATGTGACCAAAACATATCACCTTCGTTACATCGGAGTTCTGCTGAATTACGTTGAAAGATCGAAAATTTAGGATATCCACAATTGTATGTTGTACAGAAGCACCTAATGAAGAGAACGGTGTGCGAAAAGCCAATCCATCATTTAGTTGTCTTAACATCGGACCGAACAAAGAGACTTGCAGCAACAACTCTGAAGCTCACACTTACGTCCATGTGGATGGAGAAGGCCTCGATAGCTGTCATGGCATACATCACTCGCTGGTTCTTTCCCGTAATGACATGGCAGCCATGTATCCGGAGCTTTCGAAGATTGATGGTCATTACTTAAGTCCTAGCAAGTATTGAGTAAAGCAATCCAAATCAGACTTTCGCACATGGCTCGCCGCTAATACAATATCTTTAGTGATCAAGAAGGTGTGCGATGAGTTCGTTGCAACTTTTGTACCTAGTGTCAAATCAGATGCTCGACGATCATCAAGTCCCTCGAACCAGGGGGACAAAACAATTGGTGAGTGTGTGCTATAGTCATTCGCTATGTGTATTTGTGAACTGGAGCACCGCTGATACTGTAATCTTGGGTTCGTCTCCAATCTGATGTGATCACTGTAGGGGAAATCACCGGAACCACTTTCGAATCTGATGGTTACTGGACTGAGGATGAAGTCTACTGTCCTAACCTCAAATGAAACCGTTATGACGTGGGATGTAAAACGGATTGTATATAAGAGGACAGCGTGGTGTCCAGATGCCGTTGAACGACGAGCTCATCATATACAACGACCACTGTCGATAAGCCGCATGTAGTGATTTGATGAGACCGCACCGTAAAATTTTCTGCAGCTGTGATTCATCAAGAGATATCAGTCCATAAAAATGTTTATGACCCGCTTTGTTTGGGGTTCATTATGTTTTTCTTTCCATCTCTTGCGAGCACGATGAATAAAAGATGAAACAGTCACTCACACTCGCACTCAGTACCTCCTAATCCTTTCACGGCAGATGAATTGCTTTATGTCCTATAGGGGAGACTGAAAAATATCTCTCTGATAAATCGTGGTCTTGCGATAAGCATTTCTAGAAAGGCCCATAATAACAGATTTGCAAATTCAGATTATCCATCTTACTATATATAAGGTGTAGGAACTGACTAGGTAGTTGCTTGTATATAGTATACTGAGTCGATAAATACGAGTACAGTTTTCAATAACGCGGTGAAAATTCATTGTTTATGGTATACAGCCGCTCAACTAGCATAACTTCTATCGCACATACCATCACCCATGATGTTCCTCCTTCCCAATGACCTGCAGCCCACTCATGAAATTCTCGAAAGGCATCACCTCACTATCAGGTCTTGCAGCTGATCTTTCGGTCCAAGCAGAAGCTGCAGATTGATTTCTCCTATGTCTCTGTGGTATACCATTTCCATGTGAGTATTCACCTGTCGAGGAACTTTGAGGTGTATTCGCACTCCAAGATGAAGGTAATCCGTTTGACATTTTGGATGAACTCTTACCTGTCGTTGAGGGGTTTCTTGTCATCGCCGATGTTGTGGAAGGTGAAACCAAAAATGGATGACTGTGTCCACTTGATTTACTTGATGTGGTCAAGAACGTCATGTCTACTTTTGGTCGAATGGGATGTCCACTTCCGTTTCCGGTTCTATTTCCACTGGATGAAGGTAATGCTATACGACCGCTATTAGGCGAAGGGATCTTCAGGGGGGCAGTCTGATTTATCGGTTGAGGTGGATAAGGATACGAACTCATTCTTGATTCAGGTCGGATATTGAAGGGTGAATTTGACGTCCAATCCGTTAAACTTGACAATCTACCTTCTGATCCAGGTGCAGTACCGAATATTGACATAATATCACTCGGTGCATTTGAGGAAGACCTATTGCGACTCATTCCACCTCGTTCTCGTTCACTTCCAGAGGTTGGTGTACGATGTAGTCCTGAAGGACCATCATTACGAGAAATACTCGAGTTTGGAGACGCATTTGAGTCAGCATCGAAAGTTTTGAATAAAGCTAACTGTGCTCTTTTCTCTTCTTCAGCAGTAGGATATCTTGTCATTGGCGAAGCAGCATTTGGGTTTGTCGTCGCCAAAGTTTCAGCTGAATCAGAAATGTTTGAACTAGGGCCAGTACCAGTTAGAGTTTCATAGGCGTTTACAGGTGAATTGCCATTCGTATTTGTATTGGTGGTTGTATTGACTGTCACATATGTACCTTCAGGCGTATAAGCAGGTAAAGCTGTACCTCTTCTTGAATCCGGTGGATTCGTAGCTGCATATTGTGAGCCAAGTAATGATCTGACTCTTTCAGGTGAAGAAACCATATTTTCAGGTACACTAGACAACCCCGTACTGTTAGTGCCGTTGCCGTTGCCGGGTGACGCAGAAGCAGAGGCTGGTGTTCTTGGTATTATGGCTGCTCTACCTGTTCCAGCTGAATTGGAAGGACTGGTTGGACTTTGCCATCTATCACTCATTCTTTGTCGTAAAGCTTCATCATATGAAACGAACACATCATCAAAGGATGAGACAGATCGAGCAGAAGTGGTTTTATTCGTTCCATATGGCTTTTCGCTGAACTGATAAGATAATCTTCTGCGTGATCTGGTCGGAGGTCGAAGAGCGGCTGTCGAGTCACGTGAATGTCTTCGACGTCGAGATGATCTTTTTTGACAACAGATCCATATAGTGAGTAAGGATAATAAGATGATGATTGTGAGTGGTATGGCGGTGCCCATGATGATTTTACCTTTAAGACTCGATAGGAAATCGTCCGATTCGCCGGATACGCTAGATCATACCACGAGACAATCCGTCATTCATGTTCAGATAGTGGTTTAGAATGATTTGATGAACTTACAGTCTAGATATCGTATCAGAATCAGAAGTGAGTATGACGAAGTCCAACCCCGTTTTCTTGTTACCCAGATTAGTCATAGTGACTTGATTAGCTTGAGAACTGTCAAGTCCAGTTTGGAACCATAGTAGTTCATAGGGCATCTGCCATGGTGACTATTAGATGTAAACATGATTATTGTAAGCAGAATTGAACGGACTATGATTTCTCAAGTTAACTTACAGTGAAGTTGAGGTTCGGAGCTACCATTTGACCGTTGAGAGAAATTGAAGCTGATCCATAATCGGGTCCAACCATTCCATAAAGATATATTGCAGAGCCTATCTCGTGAAGTGCTATGTTAGCCTCGTGCAGTAGTACATATTACAACTGACTCCAGAGAGAAGTCTATTCACCTGTTCCAAAGAACGTTACCGCACTTGCTGTCTTTTGAGTAATGGCCAACGTGTTATTATAATCTCCGTCCAATTTACTTGATTCGGAAAGAGCATCTGAATGTACGTCTGAACTCAGATGTGTCCAATCACCCTCGAATCTGATTCCAACATTTGTTTCTTCTGATGAGTTTACGAATGAATCATCAATCGTAACATTTGAAAAACCTGTTTTCTCAATTGGTCTGATACCATCTATCCCCCAGAAAATAACTTGTTCCCCAATGGGTATAGTACCACTATTCCATAAAACGTTATGAAGTCCTTGAGGGAGGTTGTATAAAGTGAAAGGAATCACTTCTGATGAACTTGATGACACGGGTATCGAACATGCTGAAATTGGATAAGATGAATTAATCGATATTGTAGCTTGACAATTATCGAATGAAGGAACTAAAAGGCTAAGTGATGAAGCTATTTCACAAGTGTTTCAGCCCAGTGTGACTTGTAATCAACGAAGAATTGGGGTTCCTTCCTCTCCTGAGGGACAGGTAGACTCACCAGTGACGTTAAATGCGACAGTGGAATTAGTAGTCGAGCTTAGATGTAGGGTCTCATCATATCCATCTGACTGTCTAGCATATCCCGCTGTCCACGGTGAAGATGAATCACCCAATCCACCCAGCAGTCCATAGGAGAAAAGAGGAGAGCTACGCCGCCAATCATCAATATTCTGCCGACAAGGGGCTTGCTGAGCCTGCGACTAGATATCAGATCAGGATCACTCACGTATCTGAGATGAAGAATGAGCTTGAAGATGCTGAAGCGGAATCTGACGTTGATTGATCTCGTCGAAATCTGTGTCGCGCAATTTTATGTTGGGACATCTTCGCTAGATCTATGTCAGGGATGGTGATTGGATGAGGAGTAAGTACAATGAGGATCAATTTGGTCAGAAGAAAGTAAGATGGTGTTCAGCAATCAAAAGAAAACAAAGAAGAGAAAGGAACTCAGCAAGGAAAGTGATTGTTTTCTATTGGATGTGCAGCCAGCTGCAACGATCGTCTCCCGAACTCCTCGTGGGAAGATATCGCGGTTGATTGTATGTGTTTATGAGTTTGTACGTGTGTGTGTGAGTGTCTGTGTTTGATTTCGCTTGAATCAACTTCGAAAGAAGGGTGAAGAGACAGCTGATCTCGTTGTCTACAAGATCCCGGTCGAGGATAAGTTGTGTGTGAGTGCGTAAGATATGGATAGGTTAGTGGGACAGTGGGAGAAGAGTTAGCTTCGATGTGATCTTCAACGATTCTTAGTTCAACGACGACTTCTTCAACTCTTTGGAATATGAATACAGAGATGAAACGCAATTTTGAGTCTGATATGAGAAACAATCCATCTTGAGCTTTCCCCTTGGATCCGCACTATTCCAAAGGTATCATCACGTGTAGCTGAGCCACTTTGAACGTGTGGACAGATCCTTTGCCTTTTTTTCTCGGGTGAAGAGGTTACGGGAGTACCGTGGAAAAGGGGGAAGAAAGGAGTATACTGGTATTCATGGGAATGACTCGATCGGATGGAGGGAAAGACTGTCTGCAAACGACGAGGACTTTTCAGATGGACCATGATGAATTCCTTTGTGTCAGTGAAGAAGTGAGTCTGCGTTTGAGGTTCAATCGTGACCACGCGCTATGCATCTTTCTTTCGGTTAAGATTATGGCACGGACCTCTTCGCTCGTCCATACTTCGAGTACCTTTCCTTTACGCGCGGTACCTTTCCCTGTCCCCTTTTTCCTTTTCTGCCCCATGAAGAGATTAATCATCCCGAATTCGGCAATTACCACGTGACCACTTCGAGGGTGCCCCACAGAAACCTTGTTGCTGGGAATTTTCAATTTGTTGGGGAAATCCCCCCATAACCTTTTATTTCTATCAACCTTTTTATGTGTTTTTTTGGGTGGCAGAGACCAGAGACGTAAGTTCCAGCGACAACAACAATAAAGAATATGACAGTAACATTGCAAATGAGGTATTTCTATTCTATATTAGCTTCCCCATAGAATTCAGTGCACGTACACGTTGTACGCGTCATCAATCCCATCAACCTTGAATCAAACAGCAGAACTTCCTTAGATATCGGGGGAATGTATATATAAAACCCCAACAACACGATATCGACACTTTCACCATTTACTTCTATCACCGTCACTATTGTCAATCAAACTCATCTGGATAACAGCAACTTCACAGAAGATATAAACGATCAACAAATCGCATTCACTATAAGCACTTGACCTCTCCTGAAATACACGGTCGCTGAACTAGTTTCAGTCGAAAACATTACAGGTGAGTCATCGGCTTCCGCTTCTCCAATGACTAGCTGTCTTTGGGTAATATGACTAACCTCCTTTTATTCACAGTGGTCACCACTGTCGCTATCCAAACTCCGCATCATCATCTCTCTCTGAGTCACCACCAATCACTGTCCACAAATTCAACTCCATTTCAGAATGCACTCATCACCTGAGTCTGGCCCTTCATCACCTCGACAAGGCTTGACTTCTCCTACAATGGACGAACACCAATCTCATTCTTCCATGGATCATTCAGGTTATTCAAGTGATCACGATCATGATCATGAACAAGATCAAGATTCACCTACTGAATCAGAGAGAGATTCTTCCCCTGAACGAAAATCGATTTTACGTACTTCACATTCTCCTCCTCACGGTGATTTACAACCATTAAACATGAACTCTACACGATTGCCTAGAAATTTCTTCAACACATCATCCTCATCCATGACCAATAACAAGTCTACCGCACCAATCCGTTCAAGTAGAGTTCGATTTATATCACCTTTAAGTACTCTCCCCTCGTCTCAACATGGTGATGGTCGTAACGGTATGGGTATGGGTGTGGGCATGGATGAATTTCAACCTCGTTTACCTAAATCCCAACCTTTGTCAAGATCCCTTTTCAATAGGACTTTATCAGATACTCCACATGCAGGAATAATGAATGGTGGAAGAAGAAAGATGAGTCAAAAGATTATCGTCCCTACTAAGGCGATACCTATGACTTTTGAATTAAATCTTTCAGCAAATGAATTTGCTAGGAGGAATTAGATAAAGTCAAGGTGAAAAGTGAAGAGACAACCCATGGTCATGAAGGACTTAGAGGTGTATGGGAATGAAGATGAATGAAAGGAAGATGAACTCGGGTAAACCAACCATCGAAGAACAAGCAAGACAAGAAGAGAATTTTAGAAATTGTAGATGTAAAAGATGAGCAAACAACCAATCAAACGATTCTCCTGTGGTATACATCTTGTAAATAGATAACAATCATGTCTCATGTTGAAATGACCAAACCAAAAAACGAATCGAATTGATGTCCTTGTATGAAATCTGTATATACATGCAATTCATGTCATGTCATGTCATTTCTTGGGGAAAAGAAAGGAAAGCTACAGTGCTGTAGAACGAGGTTCTACGTGCGGATGATGAATTCCCATGATTACCTACCAATCGTCTGATTTGGAAGCAGCATTTTCTGAACAAGGAACGAGGTAAACATGAATAGTCCGCTCAATGCTGATAAGGGCTTTAGCTTTTTTTGAGTTTCATTCATCCTGACAACTGGTGGGCATGAAAGATCTAGACTTTGGCGACTTTGGTCATTTCCTTTTGTTGTCGGAATCCATAAATCCGTGCGAGTGGTTTATCCCACTCGGATACAACCGATATTGTAGGATACGACCGAAATGTGATTTAAGCTTTTTTCTGAGAAATGTGAATTTGATCTAACGTTTTATGGATAAAATGGCGTGAGGAGCCCATATGGGAACTGGAAAAGCTTGGTGACTTCCTTGTTCCTATCGCCCTTTTGACATTTGAAAGAACTGAGGAGAAAGAGGGGGACGTCAGAGAGAACACGGCGGACTCTAGATAGGTAGATTAGGTGATAGTGGAGATTACCGAAATCCACATCTCTTGGCGTAGATAAGGAATATGAACCAGTAGACAGTTTACTCGAGTACTTGTAATGTATATAAAGGGGAATAAGCATGAATGGGATTCCGAATCGACCGATGTATTCCCTCAGAGTCTGTTGTAAAACTGTAGTCGGTTTGCAAGGTGATAACTAGAAATCGTATACAGTATTTATTCAGAATGTCGAGAAATACTGAATCAACTCAAAGGGGAGAGAAAGATCAACCTATTTCCACAATCAACGAAGTATCTTCTCCTCATGAACCTGAAGATATACTGAAAATCGAAAATCATCATGAAATAGGATTAGATCTATATCAACAATCTCAAGGATATGAATATACCATTGAAGATAATAAGTCGATGTAAGTGACTGATTCAATCACATCGCCACACACTACCACTACACTACCACTACACTACCACTACACTACCACTACACTACCACAACTATCACAGCGATAGTTTTCCCTACCGTCTCAAGTCGTGCTTCAGACTAATATCATCGTAGCCTAAGGAAAATCGATTGGCGTATTTTACCCATATTCTGTATCACTCAAGGATTAGCTTTCTTGGATAAAACAGCTATCAATTATGGGAATTTATTCGGTATGAAAGCTGGCGTCAACGTCACGTCTTCTCAATTTGTGAGTCTGATCATTTGTATACTACTTTTATGATATGTTCGACTATGACGAACAACCATAACGATCGCTTCCCTTCTTGGAGCCGCTGATGAATGGAATTATCGCTGATACATGTATGATTCGTTACAGAGCTGGTTCGCATCTGCTTTCTACCTTGGTTATCTGGTTTCTGCTTGGCCGGGTAATATCTTACTTCAGAAGTATAATGTGAGTTATCATATTAGGTCAATGGGCAATGGTGCCATGAAACTAGTTCAGTTCATTCAACTGATGAAGCCTTGTTTAGACTGGAAGAGTAATGGGTACAATCTGTTTCTTCTGGGGAATTATCTGTGCCGTGAGTAATATCGATGTCGTCGAATCAGTCATGCCTCACTTGACTTAACTCATGAATAGCTGATGTTATTGGGTAAAATAGTCCACTGCAGCATGTCATAATTTCGCAGGAGTACTTATCAATAGATTATTACTTGGTTGTTTAGAAGCTGCCGTCACTCCAGGATTAGGCTTGATGACTCCTTTATGGTGGAAATTAGATGAAATTCCAGTCAGACATCTAACTTGGTATAGTTTTAATGGTTTTGCAGGTATCATAGGTGGTTTAGTATCTTAGTGAGTCAACGTTTGCTGTTCCCATTATATATACAGATACGATATTTGATCCCTCTTGATTCAATCTGCATTTCTTTTCCTTGCGGACATTGCTTACACTCAACACTCAAATTCAGTGGAATAGGTCATGCGACTGGATCAAGTATACCAACTTGGGGATTAATCTTCATCGTAAGTTCCAGCTTTTCCCACTCTTGGCTTCTCGATCTCTATCTTTATCGATAATCCGGCCACAGTATATACTGATGTTTATCACTGACCGAACCTTAGACATTCGGTTGTTTCACTTCTTTATGGGGTATAATCATCTTGCTTTTCTTACCTGATTCTCCAGCTTCAGCGAGGTTTCTGAACAACGATCAGAAGATCGTAGCTATCAAACGAGTAGCTGAGAATAGGGTAAGCACACTCTTCGCACCAGCACCAGAACCCTTGTGGTTTATCATAGGCATTAACTGATCCCTGCTATATCTTCCTCCATGTAGACTGGTACGAAGAATACTGAATTTAAATGGGAGCAAGTCCGAGAAGCTTTCAAAGATCCAAAGTAAGTTGTTCCTATCTGGGAGTCTTCCTCTGACTCAATCCAAGAGATGTCATTTTGCCCATTGACTGACGGGTTTTCGTGAAACAGGACATACTTCCTTTTCTTCGCTTCTGTGGCCGCTCAAATACCTAATGGAGTAGTAACCAATTTCTCATCTATCATTGTAAGTTATACAATAGCACACTTGAGAGACCATGATGGAGAAAAGGCAATGTTGTTGTTGTCAATAGCTGATTTGACGCATCGAAATACAGATATCAGGTTTCGGTTTCAATCAACTTCAAACTACTTTACTTGATATACCATCTTCAGTTCTCCAAATTATATCTTTAATCCTTAGTGGATACTTTGCTGGAAAATTCAAGAATTCAAGAGCTATAATGATGGTAAGTAAGGCCCAAACAAACACCATTGCTTTGCATTGCAAATAAAGCAATCATACAGTATCGCTGATAATTGTATAATGTCATTTTTCGTTTTTCGTTTTTCGTTAAATTGAACAGTTTATCGGTAATGCAACTTGTATAATTGCAGCATGTTGTTTGACTTATGGACCGAAATCGCAAACTTGGGGTAGATTAGTTGCTTTTTGGTTCACTGGATTCGCTAGTGTTGGATTTTCATTAGGAATGGTTATGATTACTGCTGTGAGTATTAGCCTTTCTGAGTTAATGCGGAAAAAAAGCGCATGGCATTTCCGTCCGCCATGTCGGCCAAAGCTGATGTGTCTGCTCAATAGAACGTAGGAGGTTACACCAAAAGACAAACTATGACAGCTGTAAATTTCGTTGGATATTGTATTGGAAGTAAGTGCTCTACTACCTGTTTGGAATGAATCATTGGTTGATAATGTTGAACCTTGATTCTGAATAGATATCGCCGGTCCACATGTGGTAATAGGTGAAGAAAAAGCTTTAGGTTACCCAACCGCTACAAAAGTAAGTTTGATGCTCGGCAATTGCGAGATGAGAAATCTACGTCAAACAGCTAATCCCTGTGAATCGACAGGCGATGATAGCTGGTTATTCAGCGAAAACAGCGTTCCATCTGGGATTAGGATTCTACATGTGGTATTGGAATAGAAGATGGGATAGAGAAGCCCTTGAGAGAGGTGAAGATATTGATGATGTTGATAGAGCCAAAAAGGCTGAATTGATCGGTATGGTAAGTTGACGACACATCAAATCTCAAATACCCAGGTCAACATCAGAGTGGTACTGATTACGTTTCAATGTTTGTCGACAATGATGTGTACAGACTGATGCTACCGAATGGAGTGAGTCAAATTGTTCAGAAAATGATAGCATCAATTACAGAAGATGTTGAAAGCTGACTCACTGCTCTCGTTATTATTGTTCTTCGCTAGATAATCCATATTTCCGATATTGCCTCTAAATTCGAGTGTCACGAGGATACGATCGTGCTCTCGAGCGTTAGGTTAGATCAGTGACGTTGGTGTCGCAACCGAGGTCAGAAAGTTGTGGAGATGATATGATAAGAGAAGTGTAAAGTAGCGGGGCCAAAAACGGATCTCAGTTAGTGTGCCATTCGAATGGACGTATTGTTGCGGAAAAACTTATTAGTTACGTCTATTTGCGAATGAAGGATGGAAGATGGAAAGATGGAAGATGTATTTTTTGATCCCGTATTTGCGGTTTTCTTGCTGTATTGGCAGATGCCGTCGAAAGTGGAGCAATGCTCATATAGAAACAATCCGAAACGAGCGGCATCAGCGAAGATCAGATCTGTCGGATTTGCAGCCAGTTTGTTTGGAACTAGAATGCCAGATCGATAGAAGGGGGATATTTGTTCCCGAGGGTGTACACCACAGTTGCGAGTATACAAGATCAACCGAGATTGTTTTTAGCGTGTTTTCGATGCTTTTTCTGAAGATCCGACAACGAGGGTGTACTAAAAATGACTAGGAGTGGTGTTGGAATAAGAGACTGAGGGAGGCATACGAGATATGTACGTTATTAACGATTGCTTCTAGGTGCAATTACGATAAAATCGGAATAAAATAATCTACTGATCAAAGAGCATTTTTGCCTCCGAAATACTATCATTAGTACGAGTAGTGCAGCAAATACCACATACGCATCAGTTATTTACGATCGTACAATAAAGGGGATACGTTATCACTGCCAATTTATCTCTGCCCCCTGTCATTGATGAAAAAGAAACAAAGACGGGACGTGGCACACTTGATCTTGTAGCCGAGATTGATATCATTATTTATTATTTGTATCCGGTAAAAACGTTGAATTACCGATACGAACGCAAGGAGTTTTCTCTGAGTCTCCCTTCGATTCTGTTAACAAACTCATCGTGAATAATCGAACCTTTAATGAAATCTGATAAAAAGAAACACGAGAAGAAAAGAACAGAGAAAGGGAAATTAAATGAAAATGATGATAATGATAATGCATGTCATCAAGAAATCCCTGAATGAATATATGATAATATGCTGTGTGTGGGGGGCAGGGGGCGTTCAGGGTAAGCACAGGGAGGAAAAGAGAAACACATGTATGAAAAGAAATGAAAAAGGGTAAAATAAACAGTGGCGTATACGAAATGCATCATCGCAAAGATAAAATCACAAGATAAAAATCCTCGGATGGAAACGCCCGGAAGACAAAAAGATGGAGCGCGAGAGTGAGTGAGAATGAGAATGAGAGATGTGCAGAGAGAGGAAAAGAGAGGAAAATGCGAAACAAACTCATTTTAAGCAGTTAAACACGGGGAGAGAGAAAACCAATAATGATTTTATAGGAAAATACAAAAACACGCTAGTGGGGTGATGAAATCGATTGAGAATGAAAACACAGGGAAAAAAGCTACTTTCAAACGAAGCTCGTGGGAGGGTATGTCTGTGCTTTTCCCATTTTTGTTGTTCATGATATGTGGAGTAAAAAGATAGAAAAAAAGAATGGGAAGAAGGGCAAAAAGCACGATATAAAAAATGTAGAAATTGAAAATCCATGCTAAATTAGCGCGGCACGAACATAATACATATATCCCACCCCCTTCCCTCTTTCTCCCTCTTCCTTTTTCTCTGATCGCATCTTTACGTTTCTACCTCGAGTTATCTTGGGATACACCAGGAAGTCAAGAGATCAAGAAACCAAGAAGGCAACTGTACGAGTACTAGCTCGAAAACAGAACAGAAAATAGAAATCCCCCCTCCCTTCTCTGAGTTACCCCATCTTACCATTTCTCTACACTGCTGCGACATCATCTACAACTATCATCACACTACTACCCGGATCACCCGTTTTAGTTCATCCGATCTTTTTGGATTTCTTGTACTACTTACCAATCTACTTTGGTCATTCTCAACCTCAACAACATACCAACACATCAACATACCATATCTTCTCTTCATTATTGATACACTCAAGGATCGTCAATCTAATTACCTCATAGTGAAATACCTAGTATTCTCAACATCCTCTCGGTTCATACACGGTAATTCAGGATCATTCAGCACAACACAAGTCAGGTCTTCTTACTTCATAGCATAAATCGAAACGTACCAAATCACACAGTCCTAGCATATCAATCAAATCTCAACAATCGACAGAATATAACAGTCTGCCAATCGGACATCCAAATCAAAGAACACCGAGGGTTATCAATTCTCGCTTCGTGTAAACTGTCACAGCCTTCGGACCTGCGGACCTGATTCAACTCAAAACGACCTGGAAGAAGAAGAAGAACCCCTTATTTTCTTTCCCCCGTACCTCATCAATATATTCACAACGAGTATCATTTTGCTGCGATTGCTCTCATCCTTCTCTTACAAAGTGATAAACGGACATATTCATACCCCATTTTTGAGGTGAGTCATCCATCACCATTTGGCATCGATTCCCCTTCCATGTAAACCATCTTGTCTGCACTATCTATGCTATGATCGTATTGTTCCACCCATGCCACTTCGCCTGTTATGATCACTGACATCTTGACTTTGCTCTTCATTCTTACTCTCATTCCCAATACATCATCATGATCCTTACACCCTCGCCAATCTTCATCACTTCGGCTGACGACATTACCATCGAACTCACCTCTCCCTCTACTTCGACCACACCACTTTTGACACCTTCCAATGACCACTTAGCTCCGACGAATAGCTTCTTCATACCTCTCACATCATCAATAACGATGACTTCTGGAGGATCAAACAACTCTTCACCTACCGAGTTCGCTTTTGAACCTCCCACATCTACCAATATCACTCCATTCAAACCTGAACCAGTTCAAACAAAATCGTTCAGTTCAACAGGAGGTGAAAGCAGTCCTTACACTCCCACAACTGGTCCAATCAATAATCCAAATCCATATCAATTCTCTGGTTCGTTCACTTATAACAATTCAACAGCTTCTTCCTTCTCTTCAGCGTCAGGATCAGGAACAGGCGGATCATTCTCATCAATAGACGCTTTACCTGCCATCTCAAGAGAATTCGTCAGACCTTCCACTTCGGAAACTCGTAGACCAGCTACAGCAGGTGGTGCATTACAAAGTAGATCTCCATTTGCAGGATACATGCCTGGCAATACTGCTGAAGAATCTGGTCAAAATCAAGGTGGACAAGTACAAGGACAACGATTTCAAAGAATCAATCAAAGACCAACTTCTTCAGACGGTAAAATGAGATTAAGTACTACACTCGAAGAAGGTGGTGAAGCATTTTTCACAAACCCTTTTCAAAATATGTCATCAAATAAGGAATTAGAAGCAGAAGACGCTTCTCCTCTTATTACTAAACAACAAACTTCTTCTCAACCTTCAACTATTGATCCTCATTATATTCCAGCCAATCGAAGAGCCTCTGAACCACAGTTCAATGTCCCACAATCATGGCAACAACCTTCCCCATTGTCTACTCCCGATAACGGTTCCGCTACTGCGTTCAACATAACATCTGCGCCTACACATATACCTCAAGGAGGATTCTTACAGCAACAACAGCAATTACAAGGTAACTTATCATCATATCAAAGACCAACTTATCAAGGTCGACCTCAAACTTCTGATGGTTTACCAAGCTATCCTCATCTCACTGGAAACGTGTCACTTCCAAGTGCTCAATCGATCGCTAGACAAATTCCAGGTATGGCAGCAGCTGGATTTTATCCTCCCACTCCCGCATCAGCAAGACCATTCGATCAACAAGATCCAAAATCTTTCATGCCTTTCAGAGATGATCGATCAAACTCGTTAAACTCTCTACCCCCTCCTGCACCTACCACTTTCCCTGGTGACAGAGCATACTCGATCGATTCAGGACTCGCTAGACAGGGTCAACCCATCAGATCGTCCTATATCGCTAAACCTGGAGACATGTCACAATCCGAATTGACCTTTGCTCAACTTGGTGGACCAGCACCCAAGAAAAGACCAAGGAGAAGATTCGATGAAATTGAACGATTATACGCTTGTCGATGGAATGGATGTGAAAAATCTTATGGTACTTTGAACCATCTTAATGCGCACGTTGCCATGCAGAAGCACGGAGAGAAAAGGTTGCCTTCTGGTGAGTAGGGTCTGATTTACTCTATAGAACTACTAGCTAACTGGTCAATCCCAGAATTCAAAGAGATGCGTAAAGCATGGAGAAAAAAGAAGAGAGAGTACACCGCCAGTAACGCCAATGCGATGCACCCTAATGGTGCTCCAGGATGGCCACAGAGAGCTTCACTCAGCTCGGCTTCAGGCAATGAAAGTGATTGGGATCGACGTGAATCAATGATGTCGACAGGATCAGAATTCACCCATCGTTCGTCCACATCTTATCCAGTAGGATACGCTCCATGGGCGACATCTACCGGTATCGAATCAAGACCATCGACTTCATCTTCATCAATATCTTCCGTTGGTGGTGATGTCAACGTCAACAAAGGTTATTTCGCGCACGCTCAGCAACAAGGATATTCTCATATCCCTCCTTCGTTGACTCAGAGTCACAACCAAAACTCTTATGTTAATGCAATGAACGCATCGAGAAGGTTATCTGCACCACAACATCTACCATTACCCATGCCAATGTCTTCATTGACGAATCAACATATGAACGGAGGATTAGATGGTTTCAGACAGATAGAAGGTGATCATCCTACTCCAACAGCTCAAAACCCTTTCCCACAATCATCAAGATCAACAGGATACCCATTTCATCAAAATTTCCAAACTTTAACTTCACCAATGTCAGCACCAGCTCAACAACAGATCCCAATTACAGGAAGTAACGGTGGTGAAGGTAGTTTCGTAGCAGGTGGACAATTCGCTTTCCAACGATAAATAGGTTTACAAACACATATCTATTCAGACGGTATTATCATCTAGCTACGAGAGTTATCGCCTCTATTTACTCTACGTCTTTCTCGTTTCCATATCTCTTTCATTTTTGACATTCCCATTTCTATCAAATAGACTCTTTCTTTCAATCTGTAGCAATAGCATTTCTCTATCTTATCAACTCTTTAGACTTTTCATCTGCTCTTAAACTTTGCTTCTGGGTTGAAACAATTAGATATCGGTGTCTAGGTGAATAATAGTCATATACCGTATCGTATATCGCTGAGCAGGATTCCATTGCCTTGTAAGATATCTACCATCAAAAGTGTAAACAATGAATTATGAATGAAATATCTGTGAGATATGAATTTGGCAATGAAAGCAGCGTTCAAGCAGTCAGTCCATATGTGACCGAGTGATGGTGACGGTGACCGAGGAAGGGAGTGTGGGTGGAGTAGTATATACGGGGGAATCCGAAGTGACAGGGGCCGAAAAATGACGTTGCATGAACATGAGAAAACGAGAAAACGAGAAAAATGCTGTACATACAGCTACTCATTCTATCGATGAGGATCCATTCACTACGCTTATCCATCAACTCATCAAGTAATTCGTCCATCTGATCAACATAATCAAGAAGGAATAACACTATTGAGATTTGCGAGTTACATTGGAATTATATAGCGCTGTGCAAAGTTCAGATCTTTGTCGGTGGCCAAACAGCGGGGGGTTGCTCGAGCATTTTATTGTTTCGACATTAAAGAACAATAATAATAACAATAACAATAACAAATAACAACAAGGTTTCACTTCAGTTCACTTCATATTCACATTCGGATCACTTGAACTCGGACGACTCGAACGGAGTATTATCTGGGAATTGATTCATACCTCTACTATATCTTGGTTGATCGATATTTCACTTGGCGAGAGAGAGAAGAACGATAAAGATGGGTTTGAATAGTCCTTTACCAGGTAGGTTAGATCTTTCATCTTGGTATCTAAGCTCAATGCTGATGGTCATGCACGTAGTTCGGTTGGAGGAAGAGACTAGAAAAGCGGCCAAGATATGTAAGTCAGACCTATATCCTATTAACCCTCGTATACCGTCATGATCACTGATGCATATCCTTTTGTCAATCTTGTTAATCTTCAATATAGTGAGGAGTTTCGTCGATGTAAACAATAATGGACTGGACAAAGTGATTCCCCGTCATGTATTAGAAAGAGCAGCTGGATTCGTCATTTTCACAGTCATAAAAGCTGGATTCGTGTTTTCTGCAAGAGCAGGAAGTGGGATAGTTATAGCTAGATTAGATGACGGATGTGAGTAATCCATATAGATGGTTAAGAAGATAGAGAGCTAATTTATGTCATTAATTCAATTCAATCATAGCTTGGTCTCCTCCTTCAGCAATTGGTTTAGGAGGATTTGGATTCGGTGGACAAATGGGTGCAGAGTGAGTTCGACATCTATTAGCTTGATGATGTCGATACTGATGAAGACACGTCTCGTTTCATGTATAGGGTGACAGACTTCCTTATCGTTCTTAATGTAAGTCCCGAGAATATGACCATACACCGATGAACGCTGACCATAGCATTTCCTCGATGTAGTCAAGGTCGGCTGTCACATCTTTCATGTCTGCTGGAAATCTAACCTTAGGCGGTAACCTCTCTGTAAGTCATCAATTATTACTAAGTGCTGTCACTATATACATTTATGCTTAACATTTGAATTCCCTGTCATAGGTCGCAGTAGGACCTCTGGGTCGAAATGCCGAAGGATCAGGAGCAGTCAATACCAAGGGAAGATTAGCAGCGATGTATTCATATTCGAAAACCAAAGGGTTATTCGGAGGAGTATCAGTCGAAGGATCAGTCATTGTGGAAAGGCAAGATGCTAATAGATTAGCATACGGTGGAAATCCAAATGCGAAGCAAATCTTATCAGGAACATTTGATCCTCCTGATTGGGCAGGAGTCCTTATTGATCAATTAAACAAAGCAACAGGTTTACCAGGTGGTCAAAGATGGATAAATAAAGATGAAGAAGGCGAAGGTGAAGCCGGTGGAATGGGTTGGTCATCTCCCAAACACGATCAATATAACGAGCGTGATAGGGATAGAGGGTATGTTTTCGGTCAAGGTGTAGGTGCGAATGGCAATACCCCACCACCAGCTAGTAATAACAATAACGGAAGAAGATCAAGGGCTTCAAGTTTATTCGGTAATAACAATAACAACAATCAGAACCAAAACGGATCACCACTACCCAACTCAAATTCCCCTCAAAGACCTACATCTTCAAGAAAAGGTTCTTCCTTTAATCCATTTTCATCCTCAGGCTCAAATTCACCACGTAGAAATCCTTTAGAACACTCTTCTGAAAATTATTCTGCTGGTCAAACTTGGGATTCCACAGCTCCCGGCTCAGGTCCAGGTCCAGGTGTAGGTTTAGGTATAGGAGGATCAACACCTACAGGAGGTAGATCAAGGAGTGGTTCAGTATTGAAAAATGGTGAAGTGCCACCTCCATTCTCATTCATGAACAGTAACGGTAAATCGAATACACCACCGAATCAAAGTCAAAGAGATAAAGATTTACTGGGTGATTGGGACTCTTCAATGACCAGCTCGGCTACAAACGATGCATATTCAAGTATCAACTCGAATACTCGTACGAATAGAAAGATTAGTGGAGGAGAGAAAGACTTATTAGGTGCATGGGAATCCAATGGGACAGGATTATCTGCACAATTTTCGAATCTCAGAACAAGTTCGACTTCAAATTCAAATTCGAATTCAGGAAAGACTACAAGAGGTAGAAGTAATTCTAAACCTACACCATTCAATGATATATCAGAACATCCAAGCTCTTATGAAGATCAAAGAGAATATGATTACACACCAAGAGAAACTGAATCGAAATTCGCAAATATGGATTGGTCAAGTTATCCTTCTACATCCAATATCGATACCAACGGAAATGGAAATGGAAATGGTAATGGTAACAGAAATGGAAGTAGTAGTACTTTCGTTAGTATCGCATCGGGACGTAAACAGTCTTCTTCTTCACCAACTAAATCAGGAGGTAAAAATAACAAAAATCAAAGACCTGTATCAAGTTACATCTCTCCGCCTGCTTCTCTATTCAATGACGCGGGATCAGGATTTGGTTATGCGGACAATACAAGACGAAAAGATTTTTCACCTTTTGAAGATTTACCTGTAGGTAGATTAAGAAGTGATTCTAATGAAGATGGTAGTAAACCATTTGAAAGCTATCTACATCTATCGAAGAATCAGCAACAACAACAAGGACAAGGGCAAGGTAGAAATTCGACAAGTGGAAATGGGGGATCACCTAGACCTGACCTAAAACTCAAAGAAGGATTAAATACCGATTTTTTCCAAGGATATGCAAGAGCTATTGGATTATTCGATTTCAACGGATCCGCTCAAGGTGATTTAGGTTTTAAATCGGGTCAAGTGATTATCATCTTGGATAAAATAGGTGATAATGGTGATTGGTGGAAAGGTGTATCACCAACAACAGGTAAATCAGGTATATTCCCTTCTAATTATGTTGAAGTGATAGAATTACCTAAAAATCATAAAGGAGGTGTCAGTCTGAGTGAATTAAGGAAAAGAGTCGGTGGGAATGAATTTGATCAATAAAGTGCATAAAGCACATTGATTCATCGTTCAAGTACTGGAAAGTATAGTGAATGACTTTCGGATCAAGGCGAATGGGCAAAGGAAACTATGGTGGAAAGTTGGACTTATTGGTTCGATACCACTTTTTGTATAAATAATTTAGGCGATCAAGGTTTATGCATAGTTGTACAGTCTCGATTCTGGAATAAATCTGGAATAAATCAACGGATCTTGCTGCATCTGCGAGATGAAGCAAGTGTGACTGTCTACCATTATGATTATTAAACGATATTATTGATTGTGTTCAAATCTACCAATCTATTTTGGTCCTTGTACATATCTGATTTTTGAACCTTTACAAATTTACCTTCTTGATTAATGACTTGATTCCATTGATCCACATCTGATTTCCCCTTTCCGCCTGAGTAATGTTATATTTGTATATATGTGATGTTGAGAATAGTGAGAAGATGATTCGAGGTGATTTACAACGGGATGTTTACAGATTTGATTTGATTTGGTTTGGTTTGATTTAGACAGCGTGTCTTCCTTCTTGGAGTTGAGAGAAGGATTGAGGGAATTTACATTACTGGATAGTTGACAAATACGATATGTCAGTGGAGATTGAATGATACTCTCTATCACTGCTACGATTCGACAACTTACAGGTACAACATCCTTTCTCAGGTGGTGAATATGGATCTGAGTTTTTACCTGATGCACCCCATACTGAAGGGAGCTATGGGCGGTGTCAGCTCGTATGCTTTTCGTGAATACATAGGAACAACAACATACCATGGGATCTCGTGTAGAAGTACAAAATTTGATTAAACCTAAACTGGCTTCACTGACTCTTGCTCTGGGTCGAGCTAAATCTTCTCTCAATCTCTGATTGTGTTCGGTCAATCTACGTAATTTTAATTCTGCCATTGATTGTTTATGCGGTCGAACGATTAAATCTGCAGCTGTTAGATGTGTTGGCGTTTGGGTTTGGGTTTGGGTGTTGGTGTTGGTGTTGGTGTTGGTGTTGGTGTTGGTGTTGGTGCTTGACATGAGATGGATTGAAATGACTCCAAGAGATTATATTGTATATATATAATCCAGTAGATAGATTAGATGTAAGGAAGAGAGGCGGGTTTATTTGGGATGTTACTCGTAATGTTTACGATTACGGTATAAGTTAGTCAGCTACTTAGTATAGATAATTGGCTTTGCTATTGATGTAATGACTGTATCGATCAACGATTGAACGTGGATCATACGTATGTTATAGACGACGATGAGGAGTATGCCCCCAAGTACAGTGAAAGCAGCCTTTTAATGGAACCTGTTGCCAATTCAGTCGATATCTTTTATATTGTTCTCTATTGTTGTTCGTTGTTTTGGTTGTTGGGGTTTTACCAGATGCAGGCTTTACTCTTTTTCAGGCACCGTAACAATCGTTTATATTGAATCTACCCTGAAACCGAAACTTTAATTTCATTAACCAGCTGAGTTTATTGTATTTTATCCCAAAAACAATCAATGATATTCCCCCCATATTGAGAAATTGAGAATAAAAGTTAGTTCGTCTTTCATCCCTTCATCCTTTTGTACACTTTCTCAATATACAGTATCGACACCAGCATCAGCATCACGCTTTGCCATGCAGCTCATACACACAGGATCATCCAGTATAGCTTCATGCGTTCTCGAAGATCATGTTCTCATCGTGATCTTCTCTCTGTCTTTGTTACTCCTCCATTCCGTCTCCGTCTCCTTCACATAACCCCCTCCATAGCTGAGAACTATAACGATTCTTGTGCCCCCTGCTTTTACCACACGATGGAATAGCGGTACCCGTTGGAGGGGTATATCAACCCAACTTTCCCTCGTAATATCTGAATCTGACCTTTTCGTGAAATTTTGTGAACTGGGGTTTACGATGGGAGGGAAAGATCTGACTTTGATATAAGCCGGAGGTTTCGATGATCTTTCAATTCTTTGAATGAAAGTTTGATGAAGATACCTTGACTCGGGTTCAGGACATCTCAATTATCATTGTGAAGAGTGTATCGTGGTTGATACGACGGGAAAAAGGAAGCATATCACATGAGATTATTTTCAGTTACGATGCTTGTCGGATCTGATGAAATGCCCCGTGTATACTGCGGAAGATGTATCATGCATTGCCGTTCTAGACAATCCATAGATAGAAGCGGCATGAACGAGATGCATGTATACGAAAATTCTGAAATGCAAATAAGTATATGATTTGTTGTCGTACCTGCTGTACCTGCTTTTTGATAACTTGGCGAAATCCACACTTTTCAACCATTTCCTTGGCGTGTCATTGATTGCACAGCAAGCAAAAAAACGACGTACAGCTTTTGTCAATCAAAGGATATGTATCATCACTATCGCATCCCCTCATTGAGATTTCAGACTTTTTCTCTTTTCATCACTTATTTTGCAACTCGTTCATCATTCTATACTTGTGAGATCTTGCAGTGCTAAACAACGAAATTGGAACGATAAATATGGACAAACACTCTTACCCTCAAGTGAGTCGTCAACAACAATTTATAAATCTGCTTGGTGAGCATGTCCGCTGATCTTTGAATCTTGTTGTGATATAAAGCATTCTGGGAATGGGCACCATCAACAACAAGGTCAAGCACCTGGCATGTATCAAGCTTCAGATGGGAAATGGTATCCTGTGACTCAAATGCCTCAAGGATCAGGATACGGTCAACAGCCATAGTGAGTGTTTTATCCCTATCCCTAATCCCTTTGACGACGTATCAGAGCTGAATATATCGTTGAACGAATAGCGGCCACCAACAACCCATGCATCCTCATTCACAACCCGTTTACGTCCAACAACAGAAACCTAATGGAGGAAGTGGTGGTATGGGATGTGTAGGTAAGGTTTCTTTTTCTTTTTTCTAGTCAAAAATCATTAATATTCGTGTGTATCTATTCAAGAATATCTAACTGATCATTTTGCCAATGTATAGCTGGTTTACTCGCTGGTGCATGTTGTGGATTATGTCTTTGTTAAAAGATATTCATTCGTCACACTCCCAATCCCCAAATCCCAATTCCCAATTCCCAACTGTCAAATCTCACATATACCACGTAAAATAAACGACAAATGCTCTCTTCCCTTTATTCTTACTACCGGTGGCAAGCTCTCATATGGTTGTATATAAAATAGAAATAAAAACCTACGGTCTACGTTTCAAGTCCTATGTTCTTCTGTACTGTATGATATGCGGCTATGCAAGATGACCTAACTTCTTCCATGTAACTTACTTTAAAACTCATCGCTGCGCTGCGCTGAGCTAGCTATGCTCTCGGTGAATGACGGACGCTTCCGGTTAATCCCACTCACTCCATCTGTATTTACTGGAATTTAGTAGATGAGATGGGATATTCGCCACCCAACTCATCACATCACTACTGACGTCGAGGGTTTGTCAGTTACCTAGTCACTCCAACAACACTGCCTTGTGCGTATGTTATTTATATCTCATCTTTGCAACAATAGACCGATCTTTGGATACATTACTTCCTTTCAAATCACATATTTCTTTTGTCAATACTATACATACATCCGACCCCTCACTCACAACTCACACGAAACCAATAGATCGTTACACGCAATACATAGCGTATAACTCTCAACTTTCAACTTGGTAATTTTTCGTTGGATGGCCATCAAATACAACAGATAAACAATGTTCAAGGTAGTAAGTCAATTGAATTCATTTCACACAAAAACGTAGATCTTACACTAATAACCGCGTCTACTCTCACCATGTAGCCAGAACCAACTATAGATCAACACCTGTATCAAGCCTCAGACGGCAAATGGTATCCCAGAACTCAAATGCCTCAAGGGTATAACACACAAAATGGTGGTGGTGGTGGTGGATATGGGTATGGCCAACAACCATAGTGAGTTTTCGTGTCAATCCCGTAGACATCGCTCTCTCTCTCTCTCTCTCTCTGATCCACCGGGATGAATATAACGAGAACCGAGGGTTTGTCATGAATGCCAATATTGAATATGGAGTGGAAGAAATCCGCAGACATAAAGTGATGATAAATGCTGATTAACCTTTGCATCGTATTGTTGAAAAATAGTGGTCAACAACAACCAATGTATCCACAATCACAACCTGTATACGTTCAACAACAAGGTGGAAATAGAGGTACACCGGGTGCAGGAATGGGTATTTTCGGTTAGTTCCATTTCAACTCATTTTGTTATACAATACATTACATTTCAACTCTCCCTGTTGAATGGGTTTTGATCGCATCCTTACCTTGGACTGATAATTTTGGTTGTCAATCATCATCTGCTCACAACGATCGATCCGAGGGATATAGGCTGACTAAATTCATCTTGCTTTTCCAGCTGGTCTATGTGGTGCTTTATTATGTTTCGATCTAGGGGCCTGTCTTTTCTAAGCTTTTTGTTCCCAAGTGTTCGAGCGGGCTAGGACTCAAGTATAATGTCGGTGGACAGAGCGTTCTTCGCGATACAGGAGGAGGAGGGTTTAGGAGAAGATGTTCGAGAGAAATAAGAATTTCAAGCAAAGTTGTTTTTGTTGTACTGTATTCGTACTCGTATGACCGAAACCTAGTTTAATATATATATATATATTAAATATGCAACATGTCAAATCAACTTACTATCTCTATCCATGCATTCGTCGTATCATCTCCTCTTGAGAGGGAAGTGAACAAGCGAAAGTACGCATCGGCTGCTTTTGGATATTCAGATATCTGCATTATCTGTACTCGCTGTTGATTCCACCAATGTAATGAAACCTCCACTCTGCAGTTCCACTCTTTTCGATCAATCTGATTTTCCTCAACAGCCTACCATCGATATACGTATGCACCTCAGACTCGGTCCGATCCAGCGAAAGAGCGACTGTTATGGAGGACGGAGTACCTAGTCCATCATCGAAAGCATTCGCGAGCCGACTATCCAAATATGCGTTTTCCGGTTCAACTTCATCATCCCCAAGTAAATTACCGAGTTCGATAGATGCGGCGGGACCATCATCTCCTCTCAAGCGGAAATCAAGTAGTACACCAATAGTCGAAATCTTTTCACCTAGTAAGAATAGGCCGAAAGTGCTGACAACACCCAAGAGGACGAAGAAAAGGAAAGGAGAAGATAATGATGATGATGATGATGATGAATACCAGGAAATCTCGACGCCGTCTTCAAGTTTGGTGAAACAAGTGATGGAAACACCTAAAAGGACTAATAAGAAAGGAAAGAAACCTAGGGCATATGCACCTCCTGAATTATACGGTCATTTGAAACCTGTCAATGACTTGTTGATCGAGAAACTGGATAGTGAGTGATTGGTCCTGCCCTTGATGCGAAATCCAGATTGTCTCTTCAAGGTAGAAAAGCATGATCTGGGTAAAAACACCGAGAACAAGGCATACAACGTAATGTAACACGAGACCAAGAGAGAGCTCATGCTTCCTGTTGAGAGGGACCATCACGTTGACGTGTAAGCTGACTGCTAAAACTCCTATACCAGTCGTTTTCTGCGGAATCAAGTAGGTGCCGATTTCGAATCATCTCACATCCTTCCCACTAGACGCCGATCAAAGACCAGAACCTCTTGTCAACCACTACAGTAGCTGATATCGATTAACAATGTCTCTCTCAAGTCCAGGTGAGATAATCTGATCCGTCAATGGTGAAAACAACATTAATCGTTGGTTTTAGGTAAGAGATCGTCTACTATGGGACATCATTTCTCACATCCAACCAACAAGTTCTGGGTGAGTGGAAAGTGTTATATTTCCTCTCATGGCCATCTAGAGAGGTAGACAGAGCTAAAGGCTGACTTTACCGATGTCCGAACGCCGTTTGTTGATTAGAGATCACTATATCATTCAGGTACGTTTCACCGAATCTATCTCGTCGCTGTTACCCCCGATATGCGGTATTCAAATTAATCATGTCGCAAATCAAGGTCTAACGCCCAGATTACTGGATCCGACTGAAGATCAGAACATGCCCCAGTATGGATATGGTCTGGTGAGCAATTAGAAAAAATCCTCAGTGCGAGTGACTCTCCCATACTGCCTCGCTGATATAAATTGGGTTGGGGTAGACTAATCTAGTCGATCGACCGACGTCCGAGGTATGTTTGTATTTCGTATATTCTCAGTCTCCTCTTTACGCTCACAAAAAGATATATCATCTTCGTTGATTGCAAATTACCGTTTGTTCCCTCCCTAAAGAGTATCTCAGCTAATCGAGAGCACACATACCCCGCAGCAATCTGAATTATCAACGCTAGAAATGAGATTAAACGTTTTCAACCTAACTTTAAAATTCTTACTTCATCGACCGAAAATAGTCTGTTTTGTAGGAAAGAAAATATGGGATGTTTACGAGAGTGTCATTTCCAAAACTGCCATGCCAATCGTGGCGAATAGAAATAAGCAGATGGCAGTGAACGAATCGATGGATGAGTGGACTCGAAAGTACGATGAAGATAACGAGGAATCAAAGTTGACCATGGACATTCCTGGTGAAGAAGATGATCATAAGCTAAAAATCAAAGAAGAAATCGTAGATGCTATTCCATTGAATGGTGATGACGATCACCTCGTCAAGAATGAAGGAGAAATACCTTCAATCTCAGAATCATCTTTATCACCTCCTCCACTTCTTTCACCTCCAGCATCCAAATTTGAACACGAAGCCGAATTGGTTAAAATGGAAAGTGCGTATACTGAACAAACGACCAACCACATACCTACTCCCACGAAGAAGACTGCTCGATCGAAAAAGGTAGTGGAACAATTCGATCCTACCAAACCACGTAAATATCGTTTACCATTGCCATTACCTTCACCACCACAATCGCATATGCATACGCAGATGAGCGTGAACGGACAAGTTGAGAAAGCACAGGAATGGACTTATTTCTGGGTCGTACCCAATACTTCAGGATTAGAGAGGACACCTGTATGTCCCAAATACTTTCTTTCTGGTTCCTAGCTGACGATTCACATTTGTATTTTCGTTGATATCTGGGTTTGATTTGATGGTGTACAATACCGTTAGCTATCTGAACAAATCATCAATTTCACCGCGTTGAAAACGTTTCTTAATCATCTTAACGATGGCTTGATGCCTGAAACCGAAGATTGGAAGGAAATAGATACACTGGGAGTGGAAAGGACTGTCGAAACGATGAAACTAGCTGCGATGGCTAAAAGTGCTTGAACAAGGAAAACATCACGCTTGCGATCAAATGATGACCGTGTAAATAATATACTGTAAAGTAACATTAAATACAATGCATAAAGACTATGATATACTAGACGGTTAACCATGCTATTTGGTCGCCTTGATTTCACGGCACCCCTCTTCTCCTATTCATGAACATTGATGAATCTAATCGTCAATAATCTCTTCATCACTATCTTCACCTTCTACCAAACCCCAAGAACTACCTTCTTTCCTTTCTACGAATAAAGCTCCGCCGGCATTCTTGATTATATTCCAAAAGTCTTCACCGTGTATATCGGTAGGATCAATCTCTTTTCTAGGGAAAGAAGTGACTAATCTAAATTCCCATTTTGGTTCAAATGCAAATTCATCTTCTGATGATGGTGGTGGTGGTAGTGGTGTATCAGGATCGTCTTCAGGTAGATCTTCAGAGGGTATTAAAAGTGTTTCAGCGAAAATGAATAATGGTATCGTTGAATTTGATATTTTAAATTGTTTAATATGTCTTTCTGATGATAAAGGTGTTCTTAAAGCTACTCTTACACTCTCCTCTTTCAGACCTGAACCTGAACCTGATCCTGATCCTGATCCTGTAGAAGTGGTAGTAAAAGTGGGTAATAAACATCTCCTAGCGTATCTTCTCCAATATTTCAAGTTTTCATTATATTTTTTCAATTCATTTTGTTGTTTTTCAATTCTATCATTTTGTATTTTTTCTAATTGTTCTTTTTGTTTTTGTATTTGAGCTTTCTCTTTGTCTTTTCTTTCAGCTTCTTTGAATGCTTTATCTTGTTCGGCTCTCAAATGTCTCGCTTCTTCCAAAGATAATCTTTCCCTTTTCAATCTGTTCAAAAATGGTGTGACTCGAGGTAAGATCGATGTGGTCAACGTTTGTATGATGTTGGATGTACTGGTTGTGGTTGAAGGTGAACCGGATAAATTGGACAGGATGGTCAATTTTGGCGTGGATGAATTGGGTACAGGAAGTAACGAGATGAATGTTAATGACGGATACGTAGTGAGCAATAATGTTTGAGCGACTACGAAATGCAATGCATAGACGAAGGATGTCAGCTCATACTATACCATCATGTTATCTCACCTCATCTCGACTGCTAAAGTCCTGATGGCTAAGTGGAAAAAGCAAACAAAGAACTCACCTTGATATCCTTCTCTAGTTGAGATATCAGAACCCCAAATAATCACTTCTTTTTCTTTTATAATTTGAATGAATTCCTCATCACATAAAATATCTCTTTTGAATTCTTCGTCATTTTCATGTTCACCACTGACGATGACTACTAGACCCAATTTACCTTCTTTCTTTATATGATTGATAAATTCTCTATATGGACCAATGTAGAAATCAGGTAATGTACCTGTCGAGTTTGAACATCTAGTGAATATCTCTAATTCTCTTATGAACCTTAAGGATGTGGTGGTAGGATCTTGTCTTGTCCTTAAATGCGAGTTGGACCCAGAGTTGGAGTTGTTAGATGATGATGAGGGAGGTAAGAGGAATGAAGGTAATCTACGTAAAAAAGATAATGGTATAAAAGTTCGAACTATACACAAACGCAATTTGCAGAACAAATTGTTAGCTATGGCTCAATCCTCATTCCTCGCGAGGTATTTGCCATAAGAACGAAAACTTACTGATGAAATACCACATATTACCTACTAGTCCCAAGACCATCGAGATGGGCCAAGTGATCAATCCCCATAAACCTGATCCTGATCCTAATCCCAATCCTACACCCGAAGTGCCAGGAGACGATCTAGGTGATCTTTGTGAACCTGATAATCTCCTCGAACCGACCGGTTGTCTAGGTAAGAGTAGTTCATGATCTTGATCTTGATCTTGGTTCTGATCATCAACATCAAATCGTGCTGGTATTGATCTTGGATTGCTCGTAGATGATCGAGCCGAGCTTGAATTCGAAGCTGATACATCATTAGGTACTTCTGAAGCTGTTGATCCTAACGAAAATATCTGCTCGACTGTAACCTAAGTGTCCGAGGCAGAATGACATTAGCATCCACACAGTGAGACAGTGCTACGAAAACCAAAAGAAAGGAAGGACAAACCTGAACATTCCACCCATTCTCCCTTAGTAATCGCTCATCCCTCTCCCGAGCTCCAGGAGTGTTAGAAGCTGTCACAGCCAGTAATTGCTCTAGCGCATCTTGCTGCGATGCACTGAGTGACATCTTCCTGAATCTGTCAGAAGTTTGATTGTAATCGCGTTCTACAGTATACCTGTTGCGAAGATGATGACACGTAGACAGATAGTTCAGCGTGCACAAGACTGATTTGTTATTTCTCGAGGCGGCAAGGAAGATCCAGGTGATGACGAAGTAATCCGAGGCGGCGATGACCGCGTTCACGGGGAAGTCAAGTCTGGAGACCCCGCAAATAAACCTTTTTCTTATGGAATTTCTTGATTGTCTACTGGGGAATGTGATCAATACGATCATGCATGGTCGATACAACAACAAGAACAACAACAACAACCACACGCTCTATGATACGTATGCAGAACTCAAGGTCATATAGAAGCAAGTAAAACGCTTTTGTTTGACGTGACGAGAACCTGTCTCGTCATTTCCACCTTATACCCCATTCACCTTTTGCGAAACTTGTTTCGACTGCTTTCCCATTTTGGATCGCTTCAACTTGTCTTTTTTCATTTTCTATACCTTGGTTATGGAATCCAAAAGCTACTAATCTTCTAGCTGCTCTACGAGCTTCTTCCCTCTCTTCAGTCTTTGATAATCCTTTGATATTTTTGGATTTCCCACTTTCTGTCATATCATCATGATAAATTCCGACTTTCTCAGCTTGGTTGTTATTATCAGGATCAGGAGTAGGCTCCCGGACCGAACCGAAGACGACCTTTTCCACTTCGGAGCATATGGCTATACCACCATTAGGACGTGTATGGAGGGAATGATGAAAAGCTTTGATCAGATCGGTCCGGATATCCCGGAGATTAGATGAGCGACTATGTGTCCGACATGTCGTTGAACAATATTTCCGGGGAGTCGGATCGTCCTTCGAACGAGCTATACACAATATGAATAACTTATCCTTCCGTTTTTATCAATCAATAATCTGGATGATGGGAACGCTGGGAGAAATGAGATTGTAACGTACGTAGAAGACGTCCGCATGAATGACAATATTTTGAAGATTCTCCTTTTGCCTCTGCCTCTGCCTCCGCCTCCGTTTCCGTCTCTGTCCTTGATCCAGATGAAAGGGGCGGTGAAGACTTTCGATGAGATTTACGAGTAGGTCGTGTCATATTCATTGAACTTATACTAAATGATCGAACTTGATTCAATTCCGATGATGAAAATCGTAGTTGTAGTAATATCCGCTTGGATGTTGATGCTGAACGACCAATGTTAGATATCATATCATGTCATAATGCAGGTAGTCATTATTCATCGAGATCTGAGAGATCAGATGTGTGCAGCATGAGTTGTAATCGATGATCATGATCTACAACCCCTCCAAAGATCTTTGTCAATCTTTACTCGTATTCTCTCTGACGTAGGGATAATTGTTCCCCCAACTCCGGATGTATATATACTCGTAGAACCTAAAGAAAAGAAAAGGAACGATAATGAACGATTTCTAATTAGAATTAGAAAGCGGAATCATAATTACTCAGTATTGCTTAGCAGATTACGCTTTATAACATGATCTGATTAGGAAATATTTACCCATCAGAAGCACGACATCTTGACTCGTTACCCGTTATTCCCCCCCGGATATAAAAACCAAAACACAGAATGAATAAATGCATTTGAGGAATGAAAAGAAAGTCGTGTGCCAAGCTTTGTAAACAAAAAAATACAGTAACATCATTATCTCCGCTCCATACTTATATTGGGTCATAATTGGTCATCCCTTCACTCATCCTGCTATCATCATCAAAAGTGGATCTTTATCCTTCCACGACATCATCTCGATTGGTCTTTTCTCAACGGAAGTCTATTCAGAACAAGAACATCAATTGATACAGTTAGATAGAGCGTAGACAACGTGCGGCTAGAAATACAAGTTGTTGAAGATAACAATAGTCCGGCCGAAATATCCCTCTTTTCTCATTCTCAATCCCTCACCTCCTCATTACTCATTACTCATTCTGCATTGCCCATTCATTACTCCAAGGTCGCTCGACACGGACCAGGCCATCATCCCACAAACAATCTTGAATAGATTACATCACTTGGAGGAGCAATCCAATCAGGAGGACAGCTCAACATGGCTGCTAATGGTTTCAAATCATTTGCGCCTGTTTTACCAGGATTAGGACTACACAGTTTTCATAACGATTCGTGAGTACACTAACGACAACATCCACATGTAATTATGAGATCATGGGAATAGAACTTTATTCTTTCGATTCTCACCGTTATATCGATAATATAATACCGGTCGGACTTTACGCTGACAGCTCGAAATGATAATGTAGACCTCCATTCGCAGGTGCTGCAACTTCAGAACAAGGTGAACCAGAATACCTAAGTCTTGAATCCAGTCAAATTTTATCATCACCTTCACCGCACGATGACTCACAACTAGCTCCCGAACGTAATAATTACATGAATCATAATGGTAATAATCATTCTCAATCTTCGTCAACTCATCATTCAAATTCAAACTCAAACTCATCAAATGCATCAGGATCTCGACCTAAAAATATCAATATAAATGGACCCATCCCACAGAGGTCGCCGAACGATCATTCGGATGAAGACTTGTCATCGTCTCGTTCAAGAAGATTATTATCAGGTTATCTGTTCGGTAATCCACCTTCATCATCTGAAGCACAAGATAACTCACCTCGAGGTAGTCATGGTAATGGAAATGGTCACAGTGATGCACAGGGACAACAAGGTAGAATACTTATAAGAAGACCAAGTAGTGATTCTGAAGAAGGAAGATATCCATTACCTACTCCACCAATATTCGAAAGGGATTCACCACCTTTATCAGAAGCTTTTAAATCCTATTCTTCTCCTTCGGCACAACATCAGTCTTCAATTCTCTCGCCAACACCTCCTGAACCTGAACACCTCAATGGTATATCCCAAATATCATTGAATGATGATCCCGCTGAGACAGATACAATCAATGCCAATTCTGGTACAGTAGCAGTGACCAATGCTACACGAATCAAAAAACCTGATCCCGAAGATTCAGATAGTCGTGATGGCGCTGAATCACCAACGGAAGAACAAATTCACTCTCATGAAGAAAGTGGTTATGATGCTCTAAACGGATTAAATGATGGAGAAGCGGATTTAGATACTAGTGCTCCTCAAGCTACCGATGGTGGTTCGGGAGCGTATTTGAGAGGTGAAGTGGATTATAGTTTCCCCAGACATAGATTAAGGAAAACCATGAAAGGTGAGTAGTCCATCTATATCAGCCCTTCTTCAATGATATGCATTTACGCTGACCGACGAAATGTAAAATATCGATAGACGAGAGTAAAATCCCTTTAGTCATTGGTAAGCTGCAACATCTTGATTACCGCGACGTCGTGTGCTAATTTTCTTGTCGTGCAGTCGCATGTGGTTCCTTCTCTCCTCCAACTTATCTCCATTTACGTATGTTCGAAATGGCGAAAGACGAGATTATAGAATCACAAACATACGAAATCATGGCTGGATATTATTCACCAGTGTAAGCGCTTTCTCGCATAAAGTCAACTATTCCAAAACCTTCCGCTGACATAACATATCTTATAGATCATCTTATTACAAGAAATCAGGATTGGCACCTGCGAATCACAGAGTACGGATGTGTGAATTAGCAGTTGAACATACATCGACATGGTTAATGGTAGATCCATGGGAAGCTGGACAATCAGAATATCAAAGGACTGCTATTGTTCTAGATCACTTCGACGAAATGCTGAACGGAGGCAAAAACGGTGAAGGTGGAGTCGTCATGGGCGACGGGAAGAAAAGAAGATATAAAATCATGTTATTGGCTGGGGGTGATTTGATCGAAAGTTTCGGTGAACCTGGTGTTTGGAGTGAACCTGATGTAAGTTTCCGTCCAAAAACCCGATGAGGGTCGTTAGGTCTGAGCATGTTCTCTTTATCATCTGGGATCTTCACCAAGAGGCTAGCTGACATCATCTCCGAATTCTCAGCTACATGTCATCCTCGGTCGATTCGGTTGTTTGATAGTCGAAAGAGCAGGATCAGACGTATGGGCGTTCTTGCTCTCTCACGATATTCTATATCATCATAGGTAAGCCACTCTCTACTCTACTGCTATCACGATTGTTGTCAGCCAAGTTACGGTCCGCAAGCTGATTACGGTGAATTCGATCAGACGAAACGTGATTGTGATCAAGCAATTGATATATAATGATATTTCATCCACCAAAGTCAGATTATTCGTAAGGAGAGGAATGAGTATCAAGTGAGTATCAAGACTCCCCCTGAAACGTCATATCACTCGAAACTGGCTTGCCAATTACATGCTTCATGAAAAGGTAACCCCAAATACTGATCAGCTGGCGCACGTAGATATCTACTTCCAAACAGTGTCATCCAGTATATATACGATAACAAGCTTTATCGATACACAGATGTCAAAGCCACGATTGGATGAGGTACCTCCTCAACATGGTTGACAGAAGAGCTAAGGCAGAGGTAGAGTTATAAGGAGGAAATTGTGATTCACGAATTGGACGAGCGTCGCGAGAATTAGGCGAGTAAATGCCTAATGTGGACGAAGCGGTCATTGGCATTGCCCCGAATGCGCAAGGCTTTCTGAAATCAGAGCTGGAAGAGTGAAGAAGCAGAGATGAATATTTACACGTCATAGTAGTATGAGCGACACGTTATAAACAAATAGATTGACACGGCAACCTTGTCTTTGAACGGAAATAGAGTTTGTATTACGTATATTTTGGTAGCTTCGCCCTCTGAGAAAAACAACAGAAGGGTCCTCAAGAGAGGGTTTTGAAGCACGAAACATGTATGATGTAATGACAGATGATCGTTGGCAGTAATAGGCAGAATGTTCTCAATGTTTTGATCGTTTAGACAGAGATTGTAGAGTTTATATAAAAATTCAATGCCGTGAAACAGATGATGTGTTGTGTCGATGCATGATTTGTACGGTATTGACACAAAACGACTCAAAAATCAAAAACACAGCTGAACAGCTAAAACGACATAATTTTCATTTTTTTGGGTCTTGACATTATCCCATTAATTGAGAGACGTCTTTTGGCGGTCTTATAGTCTGTGAGAATGTCAATAACCTATAACCAACATCCAAGTCATCAGTATATGTGAAATCGCATATAATCTCATCGCTTTAACCCCCGATTATCCGTTATTGACGTTCTCTCGAGTGGGTGGACGGGAGAGATAATAGCGGAATAGCGGAACTTACCTTTTGACAGCTTGAATGTATTTTCTCGAAACTTCGTCATTCAATACGTGGGCGATATTATCTTGACCGATTTTCTCTCTTGCAGATCTTTCATGGATACCAACTGACGTTACACCTATTGGCCAAGCGGCGTTTCCGATTGATAATCTTAAATAAGCATCGTTTGCTTTCAGGTATTCGCGTGATTGCATGTGATGGACTAATTCAGCTAGTAATCGAAGTACGTCCGCTTCGAGGTCCTGTGATAACAGGAGGATGGTTTTTGAGGAAATGAAGAGCAATATACAACGGTAGGGCACAACGCAGTAAAGTATGATGATGATGCGGGGAAGAATTCAAACATTTCAGTTAATATTGGCAGCGAATCACGGTAAGATATTAGGATACCAAGTGAAATCATCCTAGTCAGTGTCGAGTTTCACTTCTCAGCGAGTAAACTTCACTCACCCTTGATCGTAGTGATCTGAATAATGGTTTCAGATTTTGAGCAGATTGAACTTGTGTAGCAGCAGCCAATCTACCTTGAGTTGAACGCTTGATGTCTTCAGGTCTCATATCCATATATTCTTCCCATTCTCTGATCGTGTTCTGTTGTGACAGGAGAAGAAAAAAGGGAAACAGTAAGAATTGTCAGTAGCGGAAGCGAAAACATTTTTACTCTTGAAGATTGGGGTCCAATTTTGGAGGTAAACTCACTTTTAAAGCATAATATATTAGAGGATATAATTTATTTGGATCTGTTTTGACTAAACCCAAATCTAATATACCTAAATCTTGACCTCTTTTCTTGTTATCCTTTTTCGATATGATTCCATTATCCCTTGACCCATCTTCATCTTTAACTTTATCTTTATCTTGATCATCGTTATCTTGTCCATTTCCATTTCCATTTGCATCACTGCTATCAAGAAGATTCTTCTGTTCAGCTTGAAGATGTAATTCTCTTGCTTTCCTTTCGATTTCTTTTTTATCTAAACCAGATTCCATTTCTTCCAATGCTTTCATAAAATCATTTCTACCATGATGTCCACCATTTCCAGTTCCACCTTTTTCTTCCAGTAATTCTAATGCTCTTAAACGTAATCTTCTATCTTTATCTGATTCACCAAATAGACGTATCGGTTGACCTTTAATCCTCAATCTCCTTATACATTCTTCTGGTGATATGTTGAATCCTTCTTTCTCTCCTACACCGGCGCCAGCGCCACCGCTTCCGCTTCCGCTTGGTTCAGGTGTAGCTGCTTTAGAAGACGATGGCGTCGATGATCCTGCTAATCTAGATAACGATTTGTTCCTTGCTTGTTCGGCCTGTTCGGTATGAGAGCATGAGATCGTCAGCTTCCCCTATCCCGACTTTTGTAACATTGCATTGTTGAAAATCATAGTGATACGAGGATGTCCGTTCATCAGAAGGGATCACTCACATCCTTCTTTGATTTTTCAGCTTTTTCAGAATCCCTCTTAGCTCTTTCTTCCATTCTCTTGTTCTTGGCTTCTTCTTCTTTCAATTTCTCGATATCTGCTCTTCTCATATATTTCTTTGATGCTCCTCCTCCTGCTACATCACCAGAATCGAGTTCGAGCGCTTTTCGTTTCGCTGATATCTCAGCTAATAGACCGTCCATTATTTCCCAGCTTCTATTGCGATGATCTATCGTGTTTGTAACTGTCAATACAAGGATTAATTGAACTCTTATATCAGCACCATGAACAGTTGAAATGTTATTGCGAGGTTTTGTTCTTGTTTGCCCTCCAATTTGATATTTTGAGGTGGCAAATTGAAAACAACGTGACTGAGTGAGGGAATTTGCCCCTTTCGGTAATTCTGTATGTATATATAAAATAAAGAGGAAATGCGTCACTTTCACTTTGATGCACCTCTCTCACTCTGTTGCAATAGTCATCCCATCTTCACTCTTATCTGCATATCTCGGTCTACACTTCAGCTTCTTCAACTCTCATCAGTATCACTTGACAGGTGATATACGTTATTCGACTGCTGTTGACACATTCATAATGGCCAAAGGTATGTCAATCACTCTTTGATCATCACGATGTATAGCTCGCACGAGCACTATTCCTCCTTCTCAAGTTTTGTAGCCATGTCTGTGTAACGTATCGCGCATATCTTGCCAGTTGGTACAACGGCTGACAATCTGGCAATGTATCACTATTGTAGTCCCAAGAAGTTTCAGACTTTTATCTGAGCTTGAACACGGAGAAAAAGGAATCGGAGATGGATCATGTTCTTACGGATTAAAGGTGAGTTTACTCCAGATCATGAAGATACAACGAATTTCGGTGGTGGTTGCAAGGCAATGAGCGCAACAAGATTCATGTCACGACAGCTTTGACACTGAGAAGCTGATAACATTTCGTTATAATTCTGGGAATATCATAGGACTCTGACGATATCGCAATGTATGAATGGAATGGAACTATTCTCGGACCACCTCATTCAGCTTATGAAAATAGAATTTTCAGTCTAAGTATTTTCTGTGGTGATAACTATCCTGGTAAGTATAACCGTTTTCGATTTCCCATATATCACTTCAAGACTTGGACTTGGACTACGTCTGTCCGAAAATCTTATTTCGTTCCAAAGTACACATCGAGATTGACATTGACGTTCACGCCGACGCTGATATACATGTTTCATTCACTCGATAGATCTTCCTCCTTTGGTCAAATTTGAAAGTAAAATCACTCTCCCATGTGTTGATCAACAAGGTTTTGTAAGTCTATATCTCAGTCCCTTTTAACATCCCGTGTTCTCTTCCTCCAATTAAGATCGCGAATTGACGTATCGAGTCATTAGGTAAACTTCGCTAGGATCCCTTCTATCGCTCAGTGGAAAAGAGATTTCACCCTTGAGACTGTTTTGGTTGAATTAAGGAGGTAAGTCAATCGTTCCTCTTCTTGTCTGCACGTTTCGTTCAAGAAAAAGACCATGTGCGCAGAAGCTAATCAAGTTTTTCAGAGATATGGCATCTCCATCCAATCGAAAGACACCTCAACCTCCCGAGGGAACCGATTTCCCACCTGCAGACCTTGAGATCATCGCCAAACAAAGGAGACTTTAAGATTTCTTCGACACCCAAATTTCTCTTAATTTCTCTTAGAGAAATTTGTATGGTGATAAAGGTATGAGGAACGGATAAGCGAGAAGATGAAGTTTTAGTCAATTCACACATATGTCAGAAGTGTCATTTTCATGTTAGATACCAAGTACAAGTCCTTCGTCACCCCTTCGGAATCCCTCAGTCTCGAATCTCTTTTCACGTGTAAACAGGATATCGACAAGTTACATGCAAAGCATTATATCATCCATTGTCTTATCCCAATCTACTGACTGGTACACTGGTGATGTCTGAGATTAGGTATGGGTATGGGTATCAAGTAGGATGTCAGAGATGAAACGGCAAGGACCCACCGCACAGCCTCGACGGTCTTAGCGAGAACAAGGAGAACAAGGATGAAGGTATGAAAAGCCGCTTATGCCGATTAACGTCATGGTATATGGTTTGCTTCATTATTGTTCAATCTGGATTGAAGGAGTTAACAGTCGTGAGTCTGGTCAAGAATGGCTAAATGAATGCCGACTATGATGCTGAAACACTCCCCACTCTTTTGTCAAAGCCAAGCCGCACTAACAATTCCCAAACCTATCTCCGACAATGACCTGATTCCTTTGTCCTACTCAATACAGCGATAACGCTGATGAACCTCCTTTGTACGATTATACGAAAGCGACCAAAAAGCAAACACCCTTTCCAAAAGGTTCATCCTTTGTTCTTCCTTCACAAACCTTTTTACCTTCCCACAATCATACCATCTTGCAAAAGGACCGCTCTGACAGATGGAAGGAATCAACAAAACGCCTTTTACAGATTATCATTTTTGGATTCGGCTTCTCGTAAGGGGTAAGTAAATGAGATGAAAGTGAGTACATGTTGAGATTAGGTTCATTTGAGAAAAATGATCAGAGGTCTAGACTCATTCTTCAATCTAATCGAAATGCTGGGTCATAATGGTACATATGTGCACTGACGAGAACAAAAAGGGAAAAGAATTGGTTTATACCTTTTTTGTCCAAGACAATAAAACTAACTTGTCCCTTTTCATTCCCATTCTTTGATACTTTCTCTCTTCCCTCTTCCTACTTCCTCCTCTTGGACTTAAGAACGCTGCTCATTCATCACTCACACAATCTCAGCTGGACTGAACATTATAAAGTGTTTTTTTTTTCAGGTTCATCTCGATCATTCAACTAGAAACACATTGATCTGTGCCTCTTTTATTCATTGATACAAATCACTCAACATTACCACTCAAACTTTTACATCTTCTAGAGAAAACAACAGGCAACAAAGCTCTTCGACTACAACTACAACTACACGATGCCTTCAGCTATCTCGTTGACATCGTCGATCATACCTGATTTTAGAGAATTCAGATCAAAGACACCATCATTTTCTTCACTGAAATCACCTAAATCCGCCAAGCGATTCTTCAATTTCCCTTCATCATCGTCATCGTCTTCTTCTCCATCCAATACCCACTCGAACGAAAGCGCACCACCTGTCCCACCGTTACCAGGACATAATACCGCATCATCGATTTCATCGACTACAAGTCTAGCTACTAGTTCTACTAGCACAGCTACTGCAGGCGGAGCAGGAGGCGCAGGATTTCGCGGTGCTACAGTAGTTAGAACGCCACAAGAAGCTCTACAAGGTATTAAATCATTAACACCACCTATTTTACCTTTACTTCCAATCGCAACTGCTCACACTTCTACCTCATCCATGTCCTTGTCCTCGTCAGGTTCTGATTCAAGAAGAAATCCAACTCATACACATTTACATTCCAACTCACTAGATAAAAGAAATGGGATACAACCAAATACTGCTGTACCCATCATACATAGATCTGCTAGCGCAACAGAAGAACTGAGAAGTCCAATATTTAATTCATATACAACGACATCAAATTCTGGTCCTCCTACACCTGCCACCGCCCCTTGTAGATCTGGTATAGTAGGCGTCAAAGGTGTATTGAAATCCCCAAGTTACGGTTATCTAAGAGAAGGTGATAGTAATGCCAATCAATGGGCAAGAGAAGTTTTAGGTAGTATTAGAATCAGTTCAAGTGATGATACTATTAACCACAGTAATTCATGTTCAACCACAAACTCAACAACAGAGTCGAAATTGGGAATGGATCTAGGTGAAGGTGAAGAATTGAGTTCTTACTATCAATCTTTCAATGGACATGAAGACAATCAAGAAGAAGATGATGATCATCGTCGACAGCCATCAGACAATAAGCCTTATCAACCTTCATTCATGTCTATTTCGACAATTGGTTATTCAGAAGATCAATATAAGCCTTATCAGCATCATACCACTTCCACTTCCACTTTCGGTCATATCGATAATGTCAGACCAGTTGACGCTGTCTCCAGGTCAAACTCAAAATCCAATGGGAATCCAATCATAAATCCTGAAAAAGAAAAAGAGAGGTCACAGTTACCAATTCGAAAGTCATCGACATTGCAAAAAGTTGATCAAGCAGCGAATACACCCATTCCTAATCCTATTAGACGACCTTGTTTAACACCGACATTCCCACAAGGTAACGCAGTTCAAGGTACATATAAACCACTTGATTCAAAACCCAATCAGAAATGTATAGAAGAAGAAGAAGATCGATCATTCCTCTTAGCTTTACCTACGAGAGATTTCACTAGATCACCTTCCTATCATTCAATGAATCCACCAAGTCCTTTATCTAGTACATCCAAATATTCTTTCAGCCATAACCATCATAGTAGATCACCTTCAACACCCTCTACACCAAGTCCCAATCCTATTCCATCACATTTACAGACTCACGTGAGAAGTCCTTCTTCACCCGCTGAATTCTCACCTTCACCTCTATCGCCTTCACCAAATGCACCCATTCGAAAAATGATCGAACGACCGTCGCTGTTATCTCATCGATCAACGGTTAGGCCTCTGCCTCCCGCCGCTAGAATTACGCCAACACAAAGTCAGAGTCAAAACCAAAACCAAACTCCATTCCACGCGACCCTCTTGGAAGATAACCTCAAAACGCTACCAGCAGGACAAGAAGATCTGACTTTAGTGATATTAGAATTCGCTTATTCGTTAGATGGAAATCCGAATAATGAGAAAATCATTTTACCACTTGATGTGCTCAAACAAGCTGGCTCAAATAATCTGTCAGAATGGATTGAAGATTATCTATCCAAAGAAACCAATTCAATGAAGAAAGCTTCAACGATTGGAACAATACCTGAGATGACCGATGGTGAAAGTGCAGAAGACAGTGATCTGGAAAGTGATAACGGTTTGAATGCTTTGTTAAGGTAGGTTTCGTGCATGATCTCTCCTTTGTTCTAAGTACCTTTAGCTGACGAATTTCCCTTTGTGCAGAGATGAATATTTGAATTCGTTCCTCATGCCAGATCCTCCTTCTACAGCTACAAGCATAAGTGAAATTAACGAAACGAGCCTTCATACCCCTATTTCACCTGAAAAATTCAAGAATTCTTTGTCACGCTTTCCTGTACCGCCACCAGACCTTGCACTTCCACCGACTCCTACATCCACACCTACTGCCATTTCTACCCTGAACCCTAAATCCTCTGAGGAGGACTCAACAGAAGTGCCTGTGCCAATCGCTGCACCTATCATCGTGTCCGAGTACGGAGAGGTAGTAAGTAGGACTTCAAAGAAGAGAGAATGGAAACGATCTTTGACTCATAATCAACACAACAAAATCCAATCTGTCTATCCTACCCCTTTATCTTCGCTAGCTACTACCAGTCAAGAAGAAGAAGAGAATCGACCATCAAGTGGAGATCACTTTTCATGGATTCCACCTAAGACTCCACCTTTACAGATTCGCAGACATACCCGACTTCCCCCGTTACCCGGTAGAAGCGAAGTAGTCCTTGGAACCTTGAGAGAATTGAGGGTATTCCTGACTAGAGAAGCTGGATCTTGGCATCGTATAGCTCATCGAATGATTTCAGGTCAATGGGGAGAAGTGAAAGATACTCTTAGAACAAGAGTAATCGATGAGTTAAATTGGAATGGAATGTCGATATACAAAGGAGAATTAGAAGATTGCTCACTAAGATCAAGATCAGATTCGAGAACGAGTGAAAACGGTAGAACTATAAACTTCCCACCTGTGAACACAGCTATATCAAATCTATTATCACCCCGACGGGGGGGAGGACGAGGAGGAGGAAGCATTACACCTTCTCCTCTTACAAGTTTGATAAGCTCAAATTCTACCACTACCTCGAATTTCCACTCAACGTCAGACTCAAAGTCAGACTCCAACTCGACTGTCAATCTGAATATGAACGTGAACGGTAGTAGTTCCAATGGATTCATAGGATTCACGCCATTGAGTGAGAATCAAGGTGGAAAGTTGAAAAGGATTGGAAGTAGTAGTAGTCTGAACTCGATGTCCACTTTCAGATCTGGGAAAGGGAGCAGAGTGAGCGGTGTATCGAGAGGTGGTCTAGGATATATATGAAAGAGGGTACCCAGTAGTGCTTGTTACATGCATATGCGCTCATGGTGTCAAGGAGGAATAATTCTTAGGAATTATCGTGGTTTGTACTAGATTTTCATTATACATAGTTATATACATAGTGTTTCTCTTTTCTAGATACACATGCAACCAACAACTAGTACGTAATAACCGTATAACGTCAACAAATATGAAACAATGATTTACGTCATAACACGTGTCACGCACTTCCAACCTTTAATTTGTCAGTTCGGGGCCTTCAGTTGTCATTCAACGTAAACTTCACCTGTTTTTGCCACCTTCTTTGTTCTGTTTCCTTAATACCTTCAAGGAACCACTCTTTCTTCCTTGAAGTCAAGCACTGCTATCAATCATGGCGGCTTCATCTCAGAACGGTCTTCAAGATCCATTTCCACCTCGATCATCTACACAGCTTGTGCCGCTCCCCGAACAGCTGCCTATGATACTAGTGGACCAAGATCAAAAAACCATTAATTACAAGCAGTTCAGCTTCCTCTCAGTCGAATTGGATCCTAGTTTACCGTGGGGACGAGTCTCGATGGATCAGAGCTTCTTCGACCGTCTCATTCTGGAGAAGTATCCCTTCAATCACCGCAAACTTCATCCAGACGGTAGTGTGTCACTGGAATTTGCGGGTCCATTGGAACTTCCCAGACCTCCCGCTTCGATGAATTTTTCAAAACCTTATCTCACACCAATTTCTTCGAGACCAGGTTCACCCTCGCACGAAAGTCCGAAACTTGTCCCTAGCGGTTGTGGTCCTCTTACCCCTCCCGGATCATCTTCGTCAGGTTCCTCCAATCCGGCTTCTCCACAAAAAGTTCAAGATTTGTCTTCTCAAGGCCTAAATTCCGTCAGGGTGTTGCCCCCATCTTCCCCGGCCCCCCTGGTACACAATCTTGCCACCCGCATTGCTGTGCATAATCCAGATTTCCGTCACGCTATCACATCGCATACCTTGCATATCAAGTGCACCAAATACATACACCAAGGACATCTCTGGGACGTATATGGAGGCGAAATGCATCTCGCTGATGGGTCAGGACTAACAGTTCCAATCGTTCTCAAAGCCATGTGTCCAGATACCTTTCTCGACGATTCCGCATCAGATAACTCTGGGTATTTTTCCGATGAAGATTTCACTCACAACGTTGCAAAAGCAGCTGTGTTACATGAAGATTTTCTTTTTCGAGAACGTCTCAACAAGATGGAATCAGGAATTGTACCAGAATACTACGGCTTATTTGTCTGGGAAGAGGATGGAGAACCCTGGTTATATGTCATGATAATGGAGGATGTCGGGGAAAAGGTCGACCCTATCGAATGCCTGTATCGCTTGCCTTTCGCAGAACGGTGAGATTGAGTCCTACCAGCATGAATGTAGCTGCTTGCTAACTAGATCCATCTGCGGAGGTAGAACGAGAATCGATGAAATGTATCACGAGCTCCACAAAGACGCTCGCGTTATACATCGTGCTGTGAAAGCACAACATATGATGCGTCGATCCCCACACGGTGCAAGAGGAGGTAGCCTCGCTCTCATCGATTTTCAAGAGGGATTTGCTTATCGGGTCGGAGGTGGCGAGCAACCGAAACTTAGTGAGAAAGCTAAAACATATCTTAGAAAGGATGAAGAAACGATGTTGGGCAAATTTCGTTGTTATCGAGAGTGAGTCACGCCGCAGTCTCGTATATGTCGGGGACTTCGTATTGAATTCTCTTCTAGTGAGCAAGGTCAGCTTTGCGAAAGAAAGAAGAATGGTCTGGCCCCCAAATTGAAGGCGGAAATCTAAATTGGTTGATCAACAGAGCAAGATCTATTATATTGTGCTTTAGGGACCATAAATTCGCGGCTTTGTATGCATATCTTTGCCCGGTGAAAGAAGCGGAGCTCAGGTTAACCGTCATTACCTTCTATATCGGAACACAAGCAGTATCCCTACCGATGTGACTGCTACCCCAAAACCAAATCCTCCCAACCCTGATGACCAATCGCTTGATATCAAGTCTGAGAAATGCTTATACCATGATTGTCCGACTAAGTTCAACTCTTTGGGTCCGATGATAGTCCTATTGTCCCAACCTTGATCCAGTATATTGTTTCTAAGTTCTTGATCTCTGAACTTTTCCATTTTAGCTAAACCCCACACGTCGCAAGTCTCTTTCATCCAATCCATCCTTTCTTGACCTAACTTCCCGCCGACTCCAGGAGCTCTCTTTCTTAGATCTGCTCTCAACAGCCCAACACCTTCAACGGCTTCTTCTATGTTGGGAGGCAAAGCCTCCAAGACTATATCCCTAATCATAGCTCCTGCTCTTGGACCCATTCCACCTGTTGATATCAATATTTGTAAAGGTCCTCTACGTAACTGAGCTCCAAAGTAGAAATCACATTGCGGTGGTATATCTGCAACGTTCACCATGACCTTTTCTTCCCTACATAAATCACAGACTTCTTTGGATAGGTCATTATCGTCTATTGCGGTCATCACTAAATCGAAATCGCTGACTTTTACTTCATCCTTTCTGCCGATGTATGGACGATTAAGCCATGTTATTTGAGATGAAGTTGAAGGATCATCAATACGATGTTGTATAGAAGGATTTAATGGACTGGGAGAGATGAGAGTGATATGAGCATCGGATTCAAGGAGGAAGTAAAGTCGTTGAGAAGCTACCAATCCACCTCCTATCAGAAGGATCGGACGAGAAGCCAGTCGAAGGGCTAAAAGTAGTGATGCACCGGGTACGATAGATGGGTTTGACTGAGAGAATGTGTCCGTGGTTAGTATATCTATAAGCTGATTTCCGTCTGTCATGGACTAAGGAGCGGTGACTTACATTTTGATCCGCTTCATCTCGAGTTGGAGGTTTTGCGAGCTGGGAAGCCATCGTTTCTTCCCGCGTTTCTGACTTTCCCTGTCCTTCTTGAGATGATGATATGTTTCTGATAATGTGATCGGTCTTCTGGTGCTGAGCAATGCGTCGGTCGATGCGTTTCTGTTTGGAGAATTTTGATATCGGAAAGAGAATGAAGAAAATAGAGCACAATCGGATTGGTAAAATGACGTTGAATACAAAAGTACTAATTGAGTTAAGCGCACACTCGTATTATCTATCTCTCGACTCGTAGATATCGGCAACCAATCCAATATCGTTCGTGAAGCATTTCTTTCCTTCTTTTTTTCACATCTGTCTTACTTATATCTTGTATCCCAAATCAATTGTGAGTTGTCGTAAACGTTTATCTCTCGCAAAACCTCGCTAATCGGATTGCGCTGTCCCTTGTACATGCAGACTTCTCACGGATACCTATAGCAGCATCAATTCATTATGGGTTATACACTTGCAGTCTTAGGTAAGCCCCATTGAGCTGTCTCATTCTTTACTTGGTAGACCACTGATGGGTAAGACAATCTACAGGATGTGGTACGATGGGAGTAGCGATTCTCTCAGGAGTTCTTTCATCTCTTGAAGCTCGACTTTCCGCTCCATTATCACAGAGATCACAATCTGAGGACATTGAACCTCCTTCCGGCATCTCAACTCCCACAGCTAGTCAATTCCTCGAGGCTCCCGAGGAGTCTTTACCCAGCAGATTCATAGCTACTGTAGGAAGGGAGGAGTCAGGCAGAAAGCTGAAGAAGACTTTTGAGAGTTTAGGAAGATTTGGGGGGGATGTGGAGGTCAGAGCTGGAAAGGGGAACGTGGAGACGGTCAAAGAAGCGGACGTGATTCTCGTTTGGTGAGTGGGTTCCAGAGATTGCAAACTGTAGGACACTCGAAAGGAAGCGAATCGAAGAGGACACCGAAGCAAGAAAGCTGCGTAGCACGGAAGCAGCCGGGTATTTGATGGGCAATGAGGAGGGTGGGCGGTTGAACTCGAAGGGAGAAAAGCGGTCAGACGCCAGGTGATGGAAGAGAAGGAGGTGGAGCAGGGCGAGAAGGGCGAGAAGGGTGAGAAGGGTGAGAAGGGCGAGAAGGGCGAGAAGGGCGAGTCTCAGTCCGAGTCGGAGGAGGATGTAGGGAACAGGGCGAAAACCCAAACAGAGACGAAAAGAAAGGCAGAGTAAATGTAGTTATAAAAGAACCACTCTCTTCTCAGAGGGTGAGGGAGCGAGGGGAAGGGAGAAAAGTGACAGCAGTGACAGATGGAAGACAGAATGATCAGCCAAATGGTAGATGCAAGGTCTGAAAGAGGAAGACGACGAGGATGGGAGCCGGACGGCGGGCATGGGGCTTGAATTGATTCAAGAGAGGGTCTTTTCCAATAGGAATGAGCCTGGTATAATCTAAAATTACTATGCTGACTTGACACATGCAATCAGCTCAAAACCTAACATCGCCAGATCGATTTTGTCAGAAGAAGGAATGGCCGAAGCTATCAAGGGGAAACTTGTCATTTCGATATGTGCAGGTGTCACGATATCACAACTTGTTTCATGGGTTCCAGAATCCACCACTGTAGTTCGAGCTATGCCCAATACTCCTTGTAAGGTATGTCTACTCATTACTCCCCTAATTATCGTTTCTTTGAGCGTTCTTCCCCGATGATTGGTTATTGACGTTTAGCGGATGTTCAGATCAGAGAAGGGATGACTGTTGTAACTCCCCTATCGGACGCTTTATCTCGAACACTCATTCTCAATATATTCACATCCTGCGGTAGATGTCGATTCCTAGAAGAGAAATACTTCGATGCGTGTACTGCTTTAGCTGGATCCGGACCTGCTTTCGTGGCTTTAGTATTAGAAGCTATGACTGACGGTGGTGTAATGATGGGTTTACCAAGAGTTGAAGCTTTAGAATTGGCCGCTCAAAGTATGTTCACTTGGATGTTTTCGCGGAACAAGGATTGCTAATGATTCCCGACCGTTTAGCTATGCAAGGTACAGGTAGAATGGCACTTTATGCTGGATTACATCCTGCACAATTGAAGGATAGTGTTACAAGTAAGTTGCACCACCGATTATCACTCATGCTTGACGTTTTGATCATAGACGAAGATGCTGATCCAGCTAACGATTGACTGATTATTATAGCGCCCGGAGGCTGCACAATTGCTGGTCTTCTAACTTTGGAGGACGGAAGAGTGAGATCAACAATGGCAAGAGCGATTCAAGTAGCTACTAATCAGTGAGTCCTATCTCCTTCATCGGTCTGCCGCATTATGCTCAACTCCTACTACACCAACAGTGCCGCTGGCTTGGGTCAAGAAACAAAGAAATGAACAATCACAGATGCATATACTATTACAGATGCATATATCTGCAACACTGCTAGGCCCCTGATAATGGTCTGCAGCTTACTGGTTCGTATCTATTCGTTATAATTCAACATGAAGACGAACTTTCTCAGCGAGATGACTTGGCAGAATATACTCGATTCATCCTATAATCTGATACAACGAGTCCCTTGCCAAGCTATACGGTGGTCAAGCACACACCTCTTTGTGCTGCTAAAGCTTGATTTCCACCATACAGGTTCAAATCGACGCTGAAGAGAACATCACTCCTGTCTCCATTGAGGTATACAGGTAAATTCACCGTATTAGCATTCTTCGATGAAACCTGATCTCGACGTTGCCAGACGATCTGTGAGATGCCAAGAGAGACCGGTTGACCTTCGTTGAGGATGAGTTGATCGGATGACCAGGATGCTCCTTGAAGGGTCAAACCTACAAAACATGAATATATCAGGCACCAGCCTTTGTTGACTGATTTAGCGCACAGACTTACCTCGAATAGCGAATGTTCCTTCCTGGTTTTTTCCTTCGATGTCCATATTTAGAACCAATTGCTCCAATGACCAACCTTTATCGTGAGCTACACTTTGTCTGGTAGCGGTTATATAAGCTTCAGGCTGGAATAATCCACCTAACCAAATTCCTCCGTCTCCTCGAACTCCGTTGACTGTACTTGCTATCTGCCGAAGTCTTTCGGCAAGATTTGATATATAATGAGCAACAGCCGTACCGTTAGGCAATTTGTACTTTTTCCAATGAGACGGGACAGTGCCTTTATTGAGATCTGACATTAGTGCGCGTAATTCGTTCGTCTGTTTGAGATCACCATTGCAGATATCAATGAGTTCAGATAAGTCGCGTCGAACTCGTTGGAGAAGTTTAGATCCAGTGGATGCTTCCCGAGCGAAGAATCGCGACAGAGGTGAAATGTCATTTGTTGGTGCAGTGACAGTCTAGCAATCAAGTCAGATGTGCTATAGAAACGAACCAATTGTAACTCACTTCGGGTAGAGATGCTAACCACTCTTTAGCATGTCCTTTCAGAGTATTCATCCATGCTGGTCTACCCGCTGATCCTGCAACGGGTCCGCCTTCGTCGTCCTCATCATCTGTCGTCCTCATCTTTCTCAATTTCACTGTTATTGCTTCCCCTAATTATGGACGTTAGCAGGATATTCGATACTCAGCCCAATTTACTTACCTTCGGCAGCTGCGACCAATCCTTCGGATGCACCGGGCAAGCTCAACCAAGCAGGAGGCTCTCTTTCGGGTAGAGCCTCAGCCCATCGAACGAAATGTTCCATTTTCGTGCCTTCAGGTACTACCAATCCTACATCCGCATGTTCAACTAGCTTGAAATCTGGATCATATGCTCGAGCGGTGAAGATCCTATCGACGAAAGCATCCACGATCCGCTGATCATAGTCGGAATCGACTCTCCCACCATATACAGCTTGTTTGATAAGCGTACTCAATGCTATCCAAGGAATTTGTGCCGGATCCACATTCGCTTTACCCTTCGCGAGAGCAGTAAGCCAAGAGTCGATTGTATTAAGTGCGGCTTCAAAATCGGAATCATTGAATTCATATCCTTTGCTCCAGCCTAGTGGAAGATATCGAAGTCGTTCTTGTACAATAGCATGGAACCATGCCAGTAGGAAGAACAATCTTGATTTCTCGGCAGGACCTGAGGTGGTTCGAGCGTGAGGAATACTTTTCAATGTGTCGAGGAGGTTCGCCCGGACACCGGGAAGGGGCTCATTCATGATGATTCTAGATTGTCGAAGGATATTAACGGGAATGACTGGGTTGGTTTCCATGGTCAAGAACAATCGGAAGTTGCGATTTGGTGACAAGCTGTGTAATCGTTTCTCAAGCTGTGCTAGCCAGCCAGGTGCGAGATGAACGTTTTTGAGCAATACCCATGACCCTACTCGAGCAGCGTTGGCTATGGCTTGATCTGCATGAGTGAAACCTTCTGCTGAACCCATAGCTACTGAAGTACATGTTGTGCCAGCTGTTCGACACAAAGTATCGATTCGGTAACTTGCATCGTAGCCCGGAACAGATGCGAGGGCCATGGGATGTGTTGAATCGACCTCGTTGACGACGACTGTTTGGAGGTCGTAATCGGATTGTGTCACCAGGTCCGAGCCGAATGCAAGATCGGCAAACGATGCTAGGGATTGAACGAGTCGATCAGGTCTGAAGAGCTTGATGATGGTTATTCGTCTTGCGGCAACAAGAAGACCTGGAACACCATCAGCGTCATTACAGTTAGGTCGAAACTCACTATCTGTTTCAGGCCATGGCCATGGTATCGCTTCCTCAGGAGTTGTCGATAGCATGAATTGCTTCCAATTCTTAGCGTTCTCTACTAAGTCGTTGTTCAAAACCCTTGTCGCTTCTATTCCAATAGAACTATTCAAGCTCCTCTTTTGCTCTGGGTTCAACCGTAGCTCAACTTTTGAGCCATCGATGGGCACTTCCAGTACAGCGTCAAGTTCGTTCAAGACCGCTTCACCGGTATCACCGCGTAGTCTGAGTTTGACCAGAGCGATAGCTAAGACCAAATGATCGGCGTGGAGAATGGATCTAGAAGTTCTTTGGAAGGCGACAAGGAATATGTCCTTGAGTAAGATCCTCTTCCTTGCTTGGAGATCAGCGATGCCCTTAAGATTAGGATTTTGCAACAGGACGTAATCGAAAATCTCGAGGAAATAATCGAGTGAGAACTGGTAGAAATGATGGATGTCTGCAAGCTGTTCCAGCGTAAAGTAGATTCCACTGCAAGCTTGAGCAAGTGGTAGATACTCAGCGGTAACAGTTTCGACTTCTCGCATGACCACGTCAGTATCTTCGACCTTTCTTGTGACTTCTGCTGCTTCTCTCTTGAGTATTTCCAATGTCTCGATAACCTTGTCATCATCAAGTATGCTTCCAGACGAGTCGTTAAGAGCTTGCAGCAAGGATCGCTCGAGGTGTCTCAGTCGTAGTCTAAATTCACCTTGTAATTTCATCAGATCTGTTCTCTTTTGATCGATTTCCGGTCGTTCGACCTTGAGTACTTTATCCAAAGCTTGCGTTTGTAAACTGCTTCGAGTCATGGTGAAGTTGACGAAAGTTACACGACTGCAGATATCAGGTGAAAACTCGACAGAGGGATCTCGAGTCGCGAGGAACATGGTAAACGCAGGAGAAAAATCGATATCTTGGTTACCAATTCGGATGAGAACTCGACCACCGGTACGTCGTAGTTCTCGGTTCAGAACCGAATTGAGGATCGGATCAAGGTTTTCCACGTCTTGAATGAGCAATGGGTTACCAAATCGCAAAGCACTTTCGAGGTTCTTCAGGAACGCTTCATCTAAGAAACTGGTAACGGTAATCTTTCGATCTTTGTATTCGTTCTGAAGGAAAGAAGCAGCTTGACCAGTAGGATCGACGATAAGTGGATATCGGTTGTATCTATTGAGCATGACTGCGTTTTCGACACAGAGATTGTCGGCGGGAAGGGCATTCGCCTGCCAAGCAAGTCTCTGATCGGCAGTAGATAAGAATTCGGATAAACCGAGATCGGGCTTGAATTTGATACCAGCTTCGGAGAGGTGGTCCATCCACTCTCTCCTCATAAGTTCTCGGTAGTGTTGATCGAAGAAACCACTGTATGCAAGGAAAGCAGCGGAGATCATGATATCCCCTACAATAGTTCCCATTTCAGTCTCGAATGTTTTGCTTCCGGCATCCCATCGTTCTTGTTCTGAAGATAAACTCTGTAGTAGCATCATACTTCGATCAACTTTACTCTGAACTCTGTCCATCTCGCTCTTTATTGATTGGGTCTCACTGATGAGAAGGGCGTATTCCTCTTTGTACTGTGCGATCGATGCTTCAAGTTCTTCTACGGTATCAGTTACAACTTGGGCTTGTTTCTTCGTGTTTTCAGCTTGTTGCTCGAGAGACGCGACTTCCTGTCGAAGAGGAGCTACCTTGTCGAGAATCTCCGAGAATCGCACTTGAGCGATAACCCACTGAACAAGAGGTCCACAAGCTCTACTGGCTCGATTGACAGTTTCGTAGTTGAAAGCTGGTTTACCAATATAATCTCGCATCATTTTGTCCCGGATAGTCTTGGTCATCTTCTGGGTATCGAAGTTTTGTATACTTGAAATGAAATCATCTCTTCTGATAATCCCTTGAACACTTCTCCAACTATCTATTTGATAACCAAGAACGGAACAAGCGGATTCCATGGCAAGCTTGACAGCTTCTGGTGGATTAGCCATTGAACGGACTTCGGATAAATGTTGTTTCTTGATATTTCCAACTGCAGCTAAAGCTTCTAAAACTGCAGGTTCAGCTTGAGCGAGGTCTTCCTTTACAATTTCTTGACGTTGTTGAATGTAGTCGTCTTGTTGCTCTAAAGCAGCTTGTATTTCTATGGAAGCGGCTTTCTTCGCTTCAGCTTCTTGTTGATCTGTAACCATTTGTCTGAGCTTTTGGTTTGCTTCAGCGTTCTTGGCTTCCAATTGAGAGTTTTTGGCAGCAAGACTGTGACGAAGTTCTTCGACTTGACTGACGGTATCTTGCAGCTTGTCCAGACCAACGTTGAGGTGTCGTTGTTGTTCCTCCAGCTCTTCTTTCTTGTCATTGAACAATCGAACGTAGTGATTGATGCTATTCATTGGTCAGTGATGATTTTACGAGGACTGAGTAGACTTACAAATCAAGGAAGTGTCGGGGAGTGATGTGATTGTATTTCCCTTGTCTCCTTGCCAATTTGTTTGTTATGCTCTGCATGGATTGGTGGACGTAAACCATGGCGTTCACCACAGCTTGTCTATGAGATGGAGGCACCACAAGATCACGGTAGACAATAGGGAATGGGGAAGAAGGTGAGTAAGATGCCATATCCAGATCGAGTGTTTGAGTGAATTCGAATCCTACTTGATATAGCGCTTGATCAGTCCAATCGCCGAACCAATCAAGCACGCATCTATTGAATAGTGCAGGTGACGTCGCAGCTCGAGTAGCGAGCCCATTGGCAGGTGGGTTCATCGTGAAGACAACATGTAAGTTTCTTGCCACTTGCTGAGTGAACCATCGATATAGCTCTTCATGTGAGTCGAGCATTAGGCCATCTCTTTGGGATCCTTCTTTACAAGCTGTCATAAGAGCAGCATGTTCATCTCCTTCGAAGAGACCAGGTACTTCAGCATTAGCTAGTAAGGTGTTCATTCTTTCGAGGAATCCGGAATCAAGTACGTTTGATTCGTCCATGATGAAACAAATCTTCTCTCCTCTACATCCCGCGCGTCGAAGAACGATTCGAAGGTCTTCATCGAAGTCGGCGCCGGTATATTTGTTAGAAACCTTAATCTGATAAATACTCAGACCGTTCATCCAGGCGACGAATCGAGACAGGGTAGTCTGTGAGATGATCAATCAATATTCCGTATAACGTAGGATCAATTAGCTCACCTTTCCACCACCGCTAACACCAATAAGTAACAAGTGACCTTGAATCTGTCGGAAGACACGATCAATCCTTAGAACATGATCCAGCACATCGTTAAATAGGACTAGTTGGACATCTAATTCTTCTTCATGGAAAACTCTCAGTCTGGCTTTGGTGTATTCTCTAAGCTGTTCTCGATTGACTGGGATATAGTTTCTCGATGTCCAGTTAGAATAAAGGATGGGACGAGCAAGGGCTTCTTCTAGATTTACACTTGGGAAATGTCTCTCAACGGTAGAATCGATTTGCACGTCTGTCCAGGCCTTCTCATCTTCCGCTACTAATCGATCTTGGAATAATCGAAGAGCTTCATGAGCCCAAACGCGAACCAATCCCTCTACGGATAATGTTTCAAGAGGTTTGATAGCCTCGTAAATACCTCTAGACCATCTTGTGAGTTCACGAGGAGAATAGATGTAATGAGCTTGAATGTCGGCGGTGAAGCGTTTCTGGGAAGCAAGGTAGAAGTCGACCATAGCATCTGTAAGGGCCTCCGAATGACCACGAAGGGTAGGAACCACCTTAAGTAGAGCTCGGTTGAATGTACCGTAAATTTGCTTGAGAGAGATCTCCCCAGGATAGTCAACCATGACAACGGGGGCATGACGCATGAATCGATGACTGAGAGGTACTCGACCAGGATCTGTGGGAGGGTTGCAAGCACCAACAAATTGTATTCGTTCCATCTTAACCCAGGCTAGATCCGATGTTCTCCAGAAACCGTTACATTCCATGAGTTGACGGAGGAAAGAAATGACCCGTTGAGTACCATATTGGTCTGTTGCGGGAAGATTGATTTCATCACAGAAGACAACGAGCCATCGGCCGATCTGCTGTGGAGCCAGTACAACACCATTAGGTGTTTTTCGATATTCGCAGTACTGCTCGAATGTTTTGAGGATGAGTTCTGGAGTTGTTGCACTGGAAAAATTCAGGCCGACCACTTCAAGATCTGGGAGTTTGCGTAAAGCACTAAATAAAGTCATGGTTTTACCGGAACCAGGAGGACCACAAAGGATAAGAGGTTTGTGTTCGGCGAGCCAGCTATATAGAACTTCTTCGTGTCGGATAGTGTCGATGGTGGGAATCACCACATCGGCGGAAGTGATGGCATGGGTTTCCACTTCTACTGTAGGTACTCTTGATTGCCATGGGACCCAAGAAGAAGAAGCGACATCCACATCGTAGTCGATGAGTGAGGCACCAGGACCCATTGCAGGACTTTCGATTCCCGATTGAACGCGTAAATGCTCTCCTAGTTCCGCACGGATTTCTAATTTAGCATCTCCAACGAACGACCATATCACGTTGAGAAGTAATCTTCGGGTGACGTATGATTCCACTTTATCCGCGGCAAGAGGGAAATCGGCGTGACGAGTGTTGTATTCGAGCACATTGCGGATGGTGGCTTTGAGAAGGGAAAAAAGGGTATTGAGGGCTCGAATGGGGGTGAATGCCATTATGTGCTGACAATTTCCAGCGAATGTGAGAGCAGAGGTGATCAATCCATTAGGTTTGAAATGTGGCTCAAGAATGGTAACAATCTGCTTTTGCGACTGCAGTTGGCTGTTGATCATGATGTTGGCATCTCCAGCAGCAGCGTAGTCCAGTGCTTCGTCTTCATCGGCACCGATTGGTACAACAGCCAGGATCTCGAGATGATGACGGCAAATCATAGAGGTATCGATAACTTCTTCACTAAACCAAATCATACCGCAACGACTGACAGTAGCTAGTGTGGCGTAACGAAGATGCTCGACTTCAAACATGACTCGTACATTCGGTGGTAAATTCAGACGTTCACCATTGGGTAAGGTAAGAAGTTTGTTGTCATCCAAAACACTGGGATACATTAGCTCAAAACTATTTTGATATTACTCACCTGTTCAAGTTTTCGACCCATTCAGGATCGACATCACCATCAAAGATGATCCAATGTCTCCTGTTGGTCTCCCCCCGGACGTTATCCACTATCTTTCTAAGAATATGGGTGAAAAGACCATCATTCCATTCTCTTGTGGTAGGGTCGAGAGTACCGTATAGAGCTTCTTTGTCAATAGCCTTTGGGTCGATGACGTAAGGTATCCCCTCTACACCATCAAAACGTTCGAGAGCACTTAAGAGGACCTGCCAAGCTTGCGTTTTACCAGAACCAGAAGGACCGACCATCATGAGACCGTGGGATATGTTTTGGATCTGGTATAGTTGAACTACTTTATCAATCCATGCAGGACCGATCACGAGGTGTCGTTCTTTGCACACTTCAAAGATCTTGACTTTCAAAGCATCGAGATCGACAGGAGAGTATGCGACTCCAGGGAACACATCTTCAAGTAGTCTGAATTGGCTCGTCAGTAATGTAATCACAGTTGAGACAGAAGTTTGCTTACGCTTTAAGCAGTGGTACATCCTCTGCCACAAGTTTTGGTACAATAGTTTCTGTGACACTGTGAATCATGATTTGCTGTTCCGCAACCTGGTCCTTCTCTATTTCTCCTCCTTTCAGATGTCGATCCCTCTTCAATACACCAGCACTAGCCAGCACAGATTTTAGAGCACGAAGACCAAAGTCGTAATGAGGTTGAGCTGAAAGTTGTTCTGCACAAAGATTGAAGAAAGGTACAATTTTGGATGCCAGTATTTCAGCAGTTCTAAAACCTCTTGAAAATAACAGTACCTGAGCAATAAGTTCTTGATCGGGTCGTGTCATTGACATGCTTCTGAAAAGCTTTTTCAAGTTATCAGGCAAGTTTGATCGACCAGCGTAACCAGGATTCATTGTGATGAAGATACCTGTTCTGGTGTTAATCCTAAGCTTTTTACCCACTAGCTCAACTTCAGCATTGGGGTCTGAAGCAGCTTGGACAAGGCCTTGTTGAATACTTTGCACTTGCTGAGAAACAGCTGACAGGATACGCTCTTCAAGTCGATTGAATTCATCGAAACAACCCCATGCACCGACTTGACAAAGCCCAACAAAGATCCTACCCATAGCTTGGAAGTCGAAGGTCTCGTCACAACAGAAAACCAGGACAAATCGACCGAGTTGTACACCAAGTGATTTGACAGACTCAGTTTTACCGGTACCAGCAGGTCCAAAAGGTGATCCACCAAGTTGATTATCGAGAGCTTGAGTAAGGGTAAGATAACATCTATCCGTGAGAGGCGTTTGAACAAGTCGATCGGGAATACCCAGATATTCGTAACCATACGGGAAGACTGCATCGGCCATTCGAATTTCCAACTTGAACAAGGGGTCGTCGATGCTTTCGTTGAGATAGAATCGCATGTGGTAAAGCCACTCGAAGCTGGTAGTAGTCCTGACTGCTGATGTGATGAGGGATCGGATAACATCTCTTTGGTGAACGAGTTCAGTGATGAGATGCTCGCATTTTCTTCTCTGTAGAACTGCAATATCTTGCAATACAGTATCCGCTAAATGATCGAGAGTCTTGGAAACAAGAGCGAGGACCCCTGTAAGTCCAGCTGATGGTATCGATTGTTCCACAAGGTTTGTCCATGCCACTTGTACAGCAAGTACGACGAGTTGAGCGGGGTAAAAATCGATCCAGGCAAGAAGGTTGGTCAGTGATATTTCAGTGTCGACTTTGAAGAAATCTTGGAATTGCAACACTGCTTGAGACAGGAGATGAGCTAGAGACAGCCTCATCTCCGATTCGATCTTAGCAAGCCAATCGTTGATTTTTGCATAATCTTTGAGGACGATTGGAGCTCGAAAGTCTACTGCTTCGCCTTCTTTGGAAGAAAAGCCAAGTAATCGAGTTTCTTCTTCGTCCAGTTGCAAGATCGATATACCCGCAAACATTTTCTTCAGGTGCTTCATAATTCTGCGGATATCTTTACTGTTACCGATAATCTCCAGCAAATCTTCATCACCAACGAAGTAAAACCGAGGGAAGGAAGATCGCTCTTTCTCCAAATATTCTCCCAAGGCCTTTTGAATCTTTGTGAGCAGGTCGGCGAGTCGTTCAAGGTTCTTTTGAATGCCGAGAATGTTCAGTACATCTAGGACGAATGGCGATTTGTTGACCTTTTTCATCACTGTCAGGAATTCAGAATTGATATTTTGGAAACGGGCGCTTTCGACAGGCAGTAAATGCTTGATATCGGCACTTCCGGAGAAGATACCTTCGAGGTATACCCATTGTCGCTGCACGTCGATCCAGACGTCAAAAAGAACATGTAAACGATTGAGTTTCTCTTCCCAGGATGTGGCTTCTTCCTCGAATACTCGGTAGTACGGTGACATTCGCATAGCAGTGAGGGAATTGAGATGTTCACCACATTTGTTGAATAGCTCGTCCCAACCCCTAAGAGGTGGAGTGAGCATCACGTCATATTGTTTAGTTAAGGAAGTGAACTTACCTGATGAGCCGGCATTTGTTTTGGTAGTTGATCAAATCAAGCGAGTAAGAAGTCCAAGTCTCTCGGACCTGTTTCAAGAATTCTTCCAAAGCCATTTCACCTTGAGCTTGTGTGACCACCTCTTTGATCAAAACTTCGTTTCTTCTAATGTCAAGGTCATACACTTGTCCGAGAGTCATACTGTGAATGCACTATCAGCTTCGTAAAAGTCAATTTTCCAGGTCGAACTTACCTAGAAGCTTGGGCGGAAGGCATTCTCAACGCTTTGTACAATTTTGACCAATGTCTTTCCCTTAGCGCCTCGGATTTGAGCTCTCCAATCAGGATATTAGCCTTGAGTAAACCTTTAAGCGTTTCCTGAACATATTCAAAAGCCGCGTATTGTCGCATTCTACTTGGCATTTCTCTGGTGGAAGAGAGCACGGCATCTAGCTCTTGACGAAGTTTGCGAGGTTGAACGGTTGACCATAATGTCTCCCTCAATTGACCCAATCGACCCCAAATGCCTGAAAGAGCGGTCCAGACTGCTTTGAGATCTCTCACTTCTTCGATGACCGGCTGAAGTCGATCATCCTTTGTATGTTCAAGATCTAAGGCTTCCTTGGCACGACAGACCAGGTCATACTCTTCGATGAGACGCGATAATCGTCCGTCAAATACGTTCAGAGTATTGATCGCCGTTTCTGCCTTTATGCTACCTTGCAGAGGTCTACAAGTGACATTAGCCACACTCGTTGATGTCGTCAAAAGTTCTCACTTGTTTGCCTCCCATTCTGTTATAAATTCCCTGACTCTCCCATCAACGACCTTGTCTTCGGCTACGATCTTGAGTTGCAGACCAGCTGAATATTGAATCAGTACAATGATAAGATTCAGAGTAGGGCAGTGCTCACCGACTTGTTCCTTAATGGAATCATCCTTCCGTTTCAAAATATCACTGAAAGCACTCCATTCGCCTTGCAATCGATCGACATATAGCCAATCTTGGGGGAAAGAATACCTCTGTCTCTCCAAAGTCTTCTGCCCTGACGCAAACTCTTCAATTTCTGGACCCCACTTGGTTACCCTTCTCTTCAGATCCTGCACGAAAGTGATAAATGACACGGCCTGAGCAGTTGAGGACCCTTCAATAGCAAGGGTTTCAAGATCGGTACGAGCTTTGAGAATAGCAGAATAGGTTTCTTTGATTGAGGTACCAAGTTTCAGGCCGTAGCGGGTGAGAAGTTCTCGTTGCCATGAATCATATTTTGCATTGACTTTGCTTTGAGCATTCGCATAATCGACAACGCAGACACCGAATTCTTTCTTGGTATCCGCGGTGTCAAATGTGGTACGAGCTTGCCGAATATCGGAGATAAGTTGACCCCAATCAGCTAAAGAATCTCCAAGTCGACTATAAACATATTCAGCTTCCAGATCCCAAAGAGACTGGAATTGGAGCCATTTGTTCACATATGCATCGATTGTTTGCACTTTTTCCTCAATGAGTGCCAGTGGTTTCTGGAGAGTGTCATCGTCAAACGATGTAAGCAGACCAACATAAGATGTTTCCTCGGGGCTAGCTTCATCGACCCGAAGACTGATTTCATACCTCGAGCTTCGAATGCGGTCAAGATTACAGACCACACCTGAATATTTTTGTCAGCTGATTGATCAAGCTGCTAGAGAACATCACTAACCGAGAGCATCTTGGAACTGTCCCAGCCACTCTTGTCTAGCCAATTCGATTGGGGGGTCTAGGTATATCACCTGATTTCTAATCCTAATCTCATGGACCAGAGGTTCGATATGTACAGAGGATTTAGATGTTCTCTTAATGCCTGAATCTCCATTTGGGAAAGTTGGTTCTTCTTCCTTCACAAATTCTTCACACCACGACTCAATCGCCTGGATAAGTCTTTCTCTCAGAACATGGTCGATTCTATCGTTGAGTGTGACAACCCATGCATCGAGATTACTGTAGTTCTCGAGGTTGAGGTGATCGATGATCTTCTGTAATTGAGTGAGAAGGGCCGAGAAAGCTTCTTGGGTGAAATCACAGGTGCTCAACTCATCGACAATGCGGGAAATATCCGTTGAGATTTCGATGAGCGCGTTGGTTTTGTCTTGAAGTAATGAGATGACTGAAGCAAATTCTCGAACAAAAAGGAAATGTCGACTTTCTCGTCCATCAGCCACGCCGCCGGGAAGGAACCTTTGTCCTTCATAAGCATTGACTAGGTGATCCCAATGCATTTTGACGCCTATTCAAGAGCAAAAAGCGTCAGCTAAGCAATAGCGGTGTGCTTAACTTTTCAGGGCTTACCTCGCTCGATCATCTGTTGGGCGTGAGATCGATAACTGGCCAATAAAATGGCGATATCCTGGTTGCTTTCGATGAGATCGAGAGTTTGAGTATATGTTCTGACAGATTCCATCAAGCTGACAGCGTGTGGGTAAACTCGTTTCGCATCTTTGGCTTTATGGCTAATTGTAAGAGGTACAGGGAATCCCAGCCATATTAAAGCTCTGACTTCTTTGAACAGGGCGATGACTTGGGGATCGAATTGGACGACAAGTTGAAGTTGACCTTGAGCGTTGGTGGCCGTAGCTCGTGTGCGAATGACGTCGAATAGTCGACCAGTGATCGTGAGATTACCTCGCTTAGTGATATCACTTATCCAAGCGTCGTACAGAGGTCGTGTGTCCAATTTGGCTCTGAAAGAAGCACTTTCAACCTGAAGTTTGTGACCTTCAGCATAACTTTCCCATCCTTTTCCAAGAACATCTTCAACCCTTCTCATGTATGTGAGCAGTTGTCGCTCGATCTGTCTAGCCCAGATTATAGCACTTGACACAGAAGGGAAGTCACGCATTTGTGACATGTGATATGCTTGAGAGTTTCGGTAATTTTCGGTAAACTTCTGACGAAGTCTCCTTATATCTTCTTTGACCGACTCGATGAGTCGAGTCTGGTACTCTTGGATAGCACCTCTGATTTTGGGTCGAACGAAGAGTGTATTGAATTTTGAGAATACCCTAAACATTTCTTGTGCGTTTCGTGCTGTAGCTAATTTATCTCTCAATCTCGAGATGATCTGATTTTCGATTCGGGCAACTCGATCGTTGTAAGCTGTTTCGGCGGTATACCAAATTTCAGATCCTTCGGATGATACATCGAGCACATCCACATTCTTAACGCTTTCATAACTAAGTCTAACTTCTTCATCCATATCAATGTCGAAAGGAGCATCGTTCCCAAGACCACTGAAAGTTCGAGTTGATGAAGTCATTACTCTGAGCTGCTCGTGAGAACGCCTGAAAGCTCGAAGATAGGTAATTCTCTCTTGAAGATTGGCATGAGCAGGATTGATTTTTATAGAGATGAACTTTTCAGCTCTTTTACGTGAAACCTCCCTAGCGACATTGGTGAAATCTTTCATATTCTCATCCCAAGTTGCGAAGACATCCGCAGTCATCCCCATGACTTCCTCAAACTTAGTGTAGTCCATATACATGAGTCTTTGACTTCCGAGTACTTTCAAGAGTTGATGGTTGAAATCGGATGAGATCGCTTCTACGAGAGGTAGTGTTCGACGGATAGGATACGGAGAAAGCTTGAGCTTCTTGTTTATATGCCCAAAAATCAAATAAACAGCTTCTTGGACCTTTTCTAGATCAGTCGCAGCAAGCAATTCATCCAAAGGAAAATCTTTCATCAGAACATTGTGTTTATGTACTGAGGGGACATCACATCAGTATTTATCGGTTTCGCTCATCAAGAGAATTGAGTAGTGACTTACCGATATCTGTAGCCTCCTTCAAACCCGTGTCAGCTAAGAAACTGACAGTCGCGTGAAATCTCTTGGCATGCTTGAGGACATCCATTGCTAATCCAACTTCTTCACCTCTCAGCTGAGCTTCAATGCTCTCGAGGGCATGTTCCATAGACAACCAGAAATTGATTTCTTGAGAAGCTGTACCTGATGATACGTCCCTCGACAATTTCGTTACTGATTGAATTTCCTTGATCCATGAATTGACGTCGGCTTGTAGCTTATTCAGGAATGCAGGGTCGGTAAGGAGAGATGATGGTTCAACAGCATCGACCGAAACTCTGCTACCGTTTGCATGACACTGGGGATGCAAAGCAGAATCAGCTTGTCTTTCAAGGTGTTCTGTTCCGCGTCCGAAGGAGAGAAAAGGATAGGTCTTTGCTTCACTTACTTGAGCAACAGCTTTTCTGATTGCGGGATGTACCCCCAATCTAGCTTCTGGTATCTCCACATTCTGCTTCAAGTGCAGTAAGGATAATTCCAATTCTGCAAATTTCTTTTTCGTTACAGGAATTCCCATTGACGCTTCTCCACCTTGGGATTTTTTCGTTGTCCCTTCATTGAGAGTAGACTTGGAAGAAACGTAAGAATCAAACCATGGGGCTACACCCCAATGTACCAGACTGTGTAAGCCATCGTAGGGCGTTGCTTGAGCAGTCGGAGTTGTGACCGCAGTAGAAACACCCGAAGGGGCTTCTTCCGATGAGGAAAGTGATGGAAGGGCCGAGGATGATAGCTGAAGGAAATGCAATTGGTTTCCTAGTGGTGTTACGGAGTCAAGGATAGGAGATATCTTGATCAATGCGAGAGTGGAAATGCAGTGAGCCGAGTGGGGTGGGGTTGGAGGAAGGTGAAGACGATAAGTGATCCGAGCGATTGATAGGTCTTGATTTATATCGTCAGCGCACTTGACATTTACTGCACATATCCAGATTGGAAATCACTACTCACCATCCTCGTCTACATCGAGATATCTCTCTTTGGTGATGTAGACCACTTGACATCCAGCATCAGTAGCAAATCTAACCACTTTCTCATCAAAGCTTGGATCCTCAAATAAACTATCTTCCAACTCTTGTTTACTTGCGGACATGACTATGACAGGATTGGCATTAGCATTTGGAAAACCCAGAAACAGGATCAAATTCGTATAGTAAGCTATTCTCGGGTGCTAACTCACCTGGAAGAAGGAGGGAATCTAGATAACTCCTAAAGACTGTCACATCAAAATCCAGAGTTCCACTTCCAGCTCCGTCGTTCTGAGGGGGAAGCGGGGTGATCCCATCTTCGACTACCGCAGCTGCCATCTTGCCTTGATCCGGTAAGCGACAGTAGAAGGTAGCGGTATCGTTGATGGTTATATGTGATATGTGTGTATGACTGCAGAATGTGTATACGGATGAGCTCTGATATTCGACACGCACTTCACTTTCCCAAAAGCATCATTGATTTTGACGCGTCGAAACAGAGTGGAGGTGAATGACAACTGCTGAAAGTGGCAAAGATTACTTGAGCCACAGAGGTCCATGTCATACTGCTCTACTACACAAACTGCTACACGATTCGTGAGGACGTGCATCACACAACAAATCATCTAGCTAGAATGATCTGACAGTACCATGTAGTCATAAAAAAAGGGGAAGGACCAAAATGCACTTTCGCCGTTGAAGCCTCGGTCACAGCATCGTTCAGCCTGTAAGGCACGTATCACAAATGATTCTACCTTACGAGTTTGTATAATTGTGCACTCACGCTCGCCAAGCACATATCAGATCCCTTCAAGCGTTTCTGATTCTCCTGGAGCAGCTTATTGCTTCCTGTGTTTGTTCTCCGAAAAAAAAAAAAAGTGAAAGTGAAAAGCTCGTTGGAAAAATAAGACTCCCCACAATAAACGGTCTTCGGACGGTATGGCGAGACTCCACATATAGTTGGGCAAGTTCAAGGACACGATGTACACCGGGGTACTCTTGGTCAGAGCATGCTATCGAAATACCAGTTCAGAGCCAGCTATTATCCCGCGACCATGATGCGGGTGACAAGAATGCCACTTGATGAACAAATGTTGGACCGCGTGTGAGAAAGTCTTTACTTTCCATTTCGGAAACAGAACAAGTCGTAATTAGTCGTGTGGGACTGTTCACCCTCACAGCAATTTCCGAGCCCACTCTCACGGCAAAGAAGGATTCAATGAACATTTGTTATCGAATCAAACAATCATAAAATAGCCTCATCATTATTGCCTAATTCCAGTTGCTTGGCACTCATCGTCGTACACGTGGGGTACGAATGGTTTTTGGGGTTGATAATGTTTTTCCCCGCCACTTTTCAGGGCCATTCCCATCTTTATATTCCCCCTTTGTTCCCTGTGGTGTTTCAGGCCGCGGCTTGAACAATAATCATGTTGTGGGAAAAGTGCCACACTCGTTTTGATGGAGAATGAGAAAACAAAAAAGCACAAACAAAGCTGGGTTGGTGTACGTACGGTGGTGTTTGTTTAGCGCTAGGACCCTCTTTTTTCCTCTGGTCCTCTCTCTCTGTCTCTTTTCATACTGTGTCTTCTTCAAGCATTCCTCAACTGTCCAACATTACAGCTCTCATTTTCCTTGGTCAATCATATAACGCTCACTGTTTAACATTATACGTTCCTTCCTCCTTTGATCTGCATTTAGTACAACGACGATATTCATCGAATCTCACTTTACAACACTCTTTCACTACTTTTAGAACAAAAAACAAACAACGCGCGAATACATTGCGGCGTCGACACCATAAAACGTCAAACAAAGACTTCAACACACATACTTCGCTCCACAATACAGAAATAGCATAAGATGAAGTACGCCGTAGTAGCTCTTGCTTTAGCTGGTGTATCCCAAGCCGCCTCGGTGAGTATATCTCATTTTTCATCTTCGATAATCTTATGATTGTAAGGTGGATTTGGCGTTATTGAAGGCAGCAGTGAAGTATTAGAGAAGTTATGGAGTATCGAAATGATGGAGTGGTATCAAGTGTGATGGAGTGGTCGTCTCAACGAAGGTACCCGTCTTGGAGATGAATATCTCGTTCAAAAAATCAACAAGGAAAGGAGACAGCTGAGAGTGATCGTGAAGGAATGTGACTGTGATGCTGACGTTATAATCTAAAAACTTCATCAGTCCAACAGCTCTTCTACTCTAATCCCTTCCAACATCACCTCAACTTGTACCACTTTCCTCGAATCACTCAACTCTGACGGTACTCTTTCATCATGTGTTACTCCCTTGATCAATGCTACCGCTTCCTTTTCGCCTACATCCGGATCCAATTTGACTGAAGATTCGATAAACTACACCCTCGCATCGATCTGTAAGACAAACGCTGGATGTTCCGATACTACCATTCGCGGATGGTTGGCAAACTTCTACTCTCAATGTTACAACGAATTGACTTCTGCAACAGCATACAATTCTGATGTCAGAGAATTATACGACATTCTTTATGTCGTTAACCCTCTCAAAGACGCTGTCTGTTCTATCAATTCTTCGAATCAAGAATACTGTGTCAACGAAATCGTTGCCTCTGAGAAACAAACATCATCCAACTCTACTGCCTCTGCCAACTCCACCGCCACTGCTACTGCTGGTAACAACACTCTTTTCGCCAATCTCGCTGCTACCGCCAGTGATTTAACCAACCCTATTCAGTATGCCGCTCAAAATCTGTATATCGAGGTATCAGTTGCCGCATCATCCCTTTCCAAACGATTCGCCGAGAACGTTTTAAACAGGAGACAAGATGCTCAATCAGTCAACATGGTCACTGTTATCAAACCCAACACCGCAACGTACAAGAGCACCAACCTCCCATTCCTGTTCTTACAACCCTCATTGGCTTCATCAGCTTTATGTACACCTTGTACTCGAGAAGTCTTGGTAGCTTACGTCAAATGGGAAACTCAAGTACCTTATGCTTTGGGTCTCAAACAATCTCCAATCCTAGGTGGTCAATCTGATCTGTGGAATGCCATCAACTCTACTTGTGGTATCTCATTCATCAATGCTATCAAATCAGAAGTTGGAGCTTTAGCTCAAAACTTCTCTTCTTCAGCTCAACCTTCCTTTGTGGCTCAAAATGGCGTACTTGGAATGTCAGTGATGGTAGGAGCTACTTTCACCGCTGGTTTAGTCGCTCTTTTCATCTAAGCTGTTTGCCATTAAGATAGCTTGATGCTTATAATCTTTGTCTGTATCACCTTATATTCTCCTTCAGTTCAATTATGATATCCTATAACATCCTCTTTATAGCTTTTAACGAACTTCCTCACTTCGCTCTGGACACTTGTTTTGCCTCGATAAACCCTCTATATATACCCGGTTGTTAGTATGAAGATGAATCTGTTTTCTTAACGGTCATATTGCGAGGATCTCAGTGTATGATTGATTGAGATTCATCCGATGATTTAATCTCAAAGGTGGCAGATGTCCTCCTTACCTTCGTCTTTGGTCCGCATACAGGTACAGACACTAGACGTGAAAATTATATAAATCAAGAATGCAACAATATGCATATTCTCAGTCACTATGAGAGACGGGCGAAACAACAATTGGGGTGAGCTGAGGAGCGTTGGAGCAACGATACTGTATGCGGGAAAATTCTTATCATAAGCGAGTCGATCACCTTGTGATGTCTTGGGTGTCATGTGGTACACGATTGGCGACCCAGCGATGTCGATCAATGGCGAATCTGTTAGTTACATATAATGCGATACTCATTCATAATCGCCGTTTCACTTTCTTCGCCATGCTCACGAAAGATCTACGGGCCTATAAGAGAAGGAGAAAATGCATGCAGAAAGACTGGTTTTCGAACCGTCACGCGACACGTAGAAAGCACATATACTAACGACATTGGCGACTGAATTCGACAGTACCAGCGCCGAGTATGTTAGTGGCACAGACACCTTTCCTCGCTTGAAACGAGGCTCTTACGACGATGTCGAAGGCGGAGTTATCGTTGATGCTGCTGGAGACGGGTATACTATTGGAGAAGATAGAAAGACGATTGGTCTGACCAGTGCAATCTTTCTGTGAGTCTTTCTCACTATAAAAACATGCAGGCGACAGCTAATTCAGTGAGACGTATGACATAGCCTCGTCAATCGAATGATCAGTACTGGTATTTTCACCACATCATCAGCGATATTCGTTCCTCACTTAGTGCAAGTGTAGGCTTGGCTCTCTTCATGTGGGTCGCAGTCACCATCATTGCCGTTGCAGGTATGTTGCTTTACAAAGAATTCGGTACGGATACCCAGAAATGGTGGAGAAGAGTATTATCTCGAATTCATTTACAAAAAACCAATATCTTTTACTGGTTTCTATACTGGTTATGTGATTTTTATCGAGTTAGGATGGGCAGGAAGTAATTCAGTTTTGTTTAAGACAATATGTCTTTGACAGCGGCAAGAGTGGAGGTTAATTGATTTAATCGACGTGCATTTGGAATTGATTGTATACCATCAGCATTCTTGATTCATGGTCTAGCTCTTAAATGGGGATTAAGACTCTTAAACTTATCAATAGGAGGTATAAAACTTGACATTCTTTTGATTGTTATCATTGGTGGCTTTGTCGCTTTAGGTGGACGTGTTAAATAGGATGTAAAAACCAGATGTTTTAAAGAGAGCTTTTTAAGGTACAACAGAAACTGCAAAGGTGTAGTAACTGCATCATATAATGTCATGTGGACTTGTATCGCTTCATCAAATGCCAATCACGCTTTATCGGAAACAAGAACCCCGGTTCGTGCACTCAGGATCGCTGCTCCGGCAGCCATAGCTATTGTGACTGTACTTTATATGTTGGCGAATATAGTTTACTTCGCAGCTGTACCTCGTGATCAAATATTGGGGAATGTACGTATCCTTTCTGCTTCATCATTCAGGAGTGTAATGGGTAAAAAAGCAGAGAGAGCTCTGAGTGTCTTTGTGGTATTATCAGCCTCTGATAATGTTCGTTCAGCCACTTTTCTCAAGGTAGATAGATCAGTTCAAGAACCTGGCAGAGAAGGAATTCTACCTTGGTCAAGATGTTGGGCAATTAGTAACTCTTTCGGAGCTCCATTCGCTTGATAGTTCCAACATTGGGTCGTTTCCATGATTATCATGCATGCTCTGCCGCCTGGCGACGCTTACAATCCGAGTGAGTTGTTCATGTTACTCTTACTTTGAGATCGATTGCTCACATACAATGGTTCCAGTAGTCCTGAATATTGTATCATATCCTTTGGCAGTGGTGAACTGCTTCGTTGTTGGTGGTCTTGTTGGGCTATACTTTCATCGAAAGCAATACTCGTGGAATCCAGCCGTTGAAGCTATTTTACCAGTGGCGATCTTCTTCTTCTTATCGAACGTTTATCTCGTCATTGCGCCCTTCATTGCTCCCGATTCTCCCGATCAGAACGTCTACGAAATATAGCCATACTGGCTGCACCGCGTAATTGGTACTGGGATCTTACCTGGTGGGGTCGTGTACTGGATCGTGTGGGCCGTCAGCTTACCCAAAGTTGGAGGATATAGGCTGGAGAAGACTGTGGTCATCAGTGACGATGGATGGTCTAGAAATGTATTTGTCAAAGTACCAAAAACAAATCTTCACAATCGGTCAGAGTGAGTCCAGAAAAATGCATTCTTCTCCGAATCGTATTGTTATAATCCATGTTGTGAAAACGTGTACCCCAATGCAAACCATGCATGCTATCTTTCAAGCGTGGGCATGCCCGTATGCAAGATGGAGCACTGATACGATACATGACCTTTTCCCACGGGCCTGCTTTGGAACGAAGCTGCATGCTGAGCAAAGAGTGCATATCTTGACAATGCTCCTTTATGTCGTTGCCATAGTATATAGACTTATCAAAGTAAAGACTCTGAAGACCTGACTTGTCCATTACCTCTTCTATCGCTTCTAAAGGGTAATGACGGATTCTCATCTCGTGGAGTTCCTGACAAGGGAGTGGATCGGCCTGAACTTGGGCTAATAGGACTGTGTATTCCCGGAACTTTCGTTCTGGGAGGTATACTCAACGGAGCGGTATTACCCACTCTGACATCTGTTGACGAAGCGCCATATGATCGATCTCTACTCATCGATGTCCCCGAGCCTTCGCGACGAAGGGCAGGTGTTCCGGCACCTGTGTAACCTGAATCTGATCTACCTAGGCTTGGAGCATAGCCTGATGATTGCCGTCCCATCGGAGGTGCTTCAGCAGAACGTTCGCCCATGTGATAGCCTGTAGCTGGTGTAGAGAGGGATGCGGAGTTATTGAAAATTGGATGCGGGACCGAGACTGTCGGATCAGCTTGCAGAAGGGTGGATAAAAGGTAGGTGAAGTCGAGGCCAACATCGCGCAGAAGCTAATGAACGGGAACACTGTCAGTCCGCCGAATATGCTGTGGTACATTTGATAGAGGAGGAGGGAAAACGGCGGAGGTGTAATTACGAGGGAAGGTCTAGCTAAGCCGAGCCAGATAATGATGTACCTTTCTGTTTTGGGAGGCAGTGACCCGTATACATTCTTCTGCAACACTTTCCTCCACGTTCGGAGCGTAGACTTGTCTCCTAAACATATCTGAGAAAGTTTCGATTTGTTCCTTTGCCCAAGTCACAAAGCCTATTTCAATTCACCAAAGTCAACAAGTTGTCGCACTCATCAATAATGAAAGGTTCATGTGATAGTCCAGGTGGTTTTGGGGAATAGAGGTAACATCGAGTGCAACTTACCAGACGCCATTCTGTTTTCTTTGAAAGCACCCATAAACCAATCACTCGTATGCCTTATAACTGTAAAGCAAACAACTGCTAATTCTGATATATAGATACTTATATCACCTTCACATTTTATACTTCTGACTCTTTTCAGCATGACTTCTTTTCTTGACCTTAAGAAAGTATCTCTAGCTAGATCCGAGCAATCTAATTTTGTGAGTAATGATACCAGATTACCAGTAACGGTCTTGCGTATTTGAGGGGAAGACAGATCATGCGATATTTGATGAATCAACGAAGGTGTCAATTGATCCAATCGGGTTGTTAAGAGCGTCAGTGCCGAGGGGTTGGATGAGACTGTCTTGAGTAGATCTCGTCCTTTCGATGTATCAATCAGTTTTGATGAGACTTCCAAGGATGGTGTACATATTGACACTCACCCCTTTCGACTAGGTTAACAGCCTCGTCCCAATCTCTCCTCGCAATAGCCATGGTCAATTCGTCGCCGTACTCATCAATCCATCTTAAATCCTTAGAATCTGCCATGGATACTCCTATGGTAGATAAAGGCCGACCAGGACTCATGATACCAGGTAGGGATGGGCCTCCGCTGGATGGACCCCCTCCCTTCTTCATATTTCTGCGTGTCAGCGAATAATTTCCCACTTCCATAACACCAAGACTGATGAAGATGACTTACATCGCCATGCCACATGCTCTTCCTTCTCTCCTGTTCTTTCTCGCTTTCTTTCCTCTTCTTTTCACCTAATTCTTGAGAAACTTGTCTGAAAGCACCTAGAAGTGATTTCTTATCTTCAGGTTTCGAAGTGCGATAGACACAGACTTCTTTCCCTCTACGTATCTTCAACGCATTGGTTAGATCTGGGAGGGAGAGACAAGGATTAGTTTAGTAAGGTAGACAATAGTAGGAACGTCATCTGAATTGAAAAGAACTTCACCTCCACTATCTTTCACGTCAACTACGACCAAATCAGCTAGTACCCAACATCTTTCAGCAACCATTCTACCCCTTTCTCTTTCTTTATCATTCCCATCTCCATTTGTCACAACAGATTTCATCCTTCTTCTTCCAGCAATCAATAACAGATCGTTGAGTAAAAACATCGAGACATTCTGCTTCGCTTTGTACGTTGCAGCATTGAGTTCGACGAAATTATGAGTCTCGTACACCAGGTGACGACCTGGAACTAAAGGGAGATATTTCTGTGAACCTTCAACCGTCGACCATAATTGTGTTAATTGTGTCTTGTATAGATTTTGAAGATCCATCACAGAGTTTCTTTGAGTTCGACGACGTTCAACTATTGTCAAAGGGAATTTGGTCAGTGTACTCAATGGGATATAACACGCTTGATATGTCACTCACTGTTTCCACTCTTGTCCAATGTCGGTGCTAAAGTATCTTCCATTCCCATTAACTGGGGTAGATCTTTCCATTGTCCCAGTAATTCTTTCAAATCAAGCATATCATTTTCCAAGGTTGATATCTCTTTAGAGATCGTCACAAATTCCGCATAGCTAAGAAGACGAAGAAACCAAATCAGCTGCCAAGATTCGATGTCGGGAGAAATAACAGAAACATACTGTCTAAAAACATTTTTTTGTAATTCTTTCTTATTACCTTGTTTTTCTCTCATGAGCGCAGCTTTAAATCTTTTCTTTTCATCTTCATCTGCACCTGTCAGAGTTCTTCTCAAGTAATCCTGTATGTCAAAACCATCTTTATTCAATTCATCTAGATCCCATTCTTGTTCTCTTGTAGCATCTTCTGCACCTCTTCGTCTTATACCTTCTTCAGCGATTATTCTTGATCCAGAAGCAGATGCTGGACCCGAACCACTTCCTATTCCTGCACGATTATCATTTGAAGCTGAACCTGTACCGAATCCAGATTGAGCGAATTCAGGTGAACCAAACTCATTGAAATAACTTTCTCCACCTTGTGCATCATCTGGTAACGGTGTGAAATCTGCTCCTCCGTACGGATCAGAATCTAAGAAATCACCTTGACCAGGTAGAGGCGGTACGGGTCCTGAAGGGATTTGGTCTGTTCCCATATACCTATCCAGCATATATCCCATGTATCGTTAGTAACGATCACACGATTCAATATTGTTGACCTGTCTTGTAAAGGTATATATACAGAAACACTTACCTCATGCTCATCCTCTTCCTGATCTTATCTCCAACTTTCGATTTTCTGGCATCCTTCTTCTTGTCAATTTCAACGGGCACAGGTGGTCGGGGACCAGACTGAATAGGACCATGATTCCCTTGGCCTCGTTGGATCGCAGCAGATGGTCGACGAAGGGAAGCCATCACGGAACGCACTTGATTGTACGATCACTTTCGAAATGGTCTTACTTTCGCAGTGTATATGCTGCAAATGCGGTAAGTTTAACGGGAAGGAATGTGAGCGCGTTGCTGATGATGATGATGATGATGATGATGATGATGAACAGCATTCATAAACATGGGATAAACGGACATCACCGCCTCTCAACCGCCATCTCATCACCGTGAATCATCATATTGTTGACAGGAATTTATAGGATGATACCGATTTAATATATGCATCTTATCATTCAGTATCGTATACAAGACAGTCAATCATACATCTATGGAGATAATTAAGCTGATCCTAAATCCGCGAGAGTTTTCACGAAAGCGGTAGGATTAAGGATTTCCGTACTTCCATAAGTTATCTTCTTGCCACCGCCGCCACCTTCTCTTTGATTTCTGTTCGCCCATTCCATCAAATTACCATATTCGACATATCCACCACCTCCAACTACGAAAACGACACTTTCACTGTATTGTTGTCTACCTTTTCCTGATGAAGTTGGATTCCTACCTCTGGAAGCTCTTGGATCAAAGAACAAGTAATCATCTGTATCTTGTAGTGCTTGTGTGGTAGCTGTTGAAGGCTCCATTAAAGCTTCCACTAATCTGGTAATCGTCAATTCCTTTCTTGCAGGTAAGAAGTTCTTTACTCCTGATATCAGGTTGTCCAATCCAACCCCTGTTATTCCACCTTCCCTTAATCGATCGGTAATCTATTGGACGTCACACATTAGTTAAATACATTAATGCCGGACCGGTTAAGTGGACCTTAGCTCACTCTGTTACCTAAAGCACTGAAACCTTTTGTCCATTCTCCTCCCGATGAAGCAGCAGTTTGGGCAGCTGCGATTGTAGGTTGAGAAGCCATCATAGTCATTCTGGTAATTTCCCTAACCTTCTTGACATAATCTAAAGCATTGACGTCGGCTCCAGCTTCTTTCAGCATATTCGTCAATTCAATCAAGTCATCTTTGGGTAAAGCATCCATCATTGATAAGAAGTAGATGATCACTAATCGCAACTGATCATCCGGTGATGGATGTGCTGTTTGTTCTGGATCATCTGTTTGTCCTTTCAACGTGGCGATCACTTGAGCTTTACTTTGTCGGGACGCTGTCTCTTCTATTTGGAATAGATTGTCGAGTCCTCTTTCTTTGATTGCTTGTAAGAGTGCTGTAGCGATGTTCATATGCGTATCAAGAGTATGTTTTCTAGCTGTTAATTCAGGTAAAGCGGTGATAGCTGTTTTTAGATTAGCAGTGTTGGAGGAGAAATCACTATCACGATAAATATCCCTTTAGCTCTGTCCCCGGTTTTCTTCATACGATGAATCAAACTCACATTTGAGCGACATCATTGACATCACTGATTCCCGTCGACCGTGTGAGTTCCGCAGCGTCAGATTTATATCGACTTAATTCAGTGTCGATATCTTCAGCTACTTGTGGGAAAGGATTGCCAGCATTCTTCTCCCAGAAAAAGTCTTTAGAATCAATATCATAGGATTTCTTTTGAAGTCGTCCATTTTCGGGGGACTAAGCGGAAATCCTACAATGAGCGAATATACAAAGATTATGATTGAAGGTTGTTTGCTCACCTCGACAGTGACTCTGTTCAACTTCATATCCAGTACATCGTGTACTAATGCTTGATATGTCCACGAATGAGAGAGCATAGGTATTAGATCCACGTTTCTGTCAAGTATCACGAGCACTGGCAAAGATGTCAGAACGACGGAAACAGCGCTTAATACGTTATAACTCACATGGTCTTTGAAGACTATTCAACCCGTCTACACCATAGCCCCCATCTCTTCCCGCACCGCCACGCTGAGACGCACTCGAGGCTACGTGATCTCTCAACTTGGCATCTAGTTTTCTCGCTACCATTTCCGCGGCATTACCTCTGGGACATCTAATGATAGGTATGAAGTCTATTTTGATATCAGCTAAGTCAAACCTTGACCAGGGCGTGCTTTTAGCTTACTCATGGTAGTTATTACACTGAATAAGCCTTTTGAAACTCTTTCCACCTCTTCATCAATTTCAATTTCGCCAGCCTTTGGATCATTCAATACGACATAACTTGGTCTCCCTTCAACTTCCTTCTCTTTAGGACCCTTATTACCACCTTTCTTCCCTTGTACACCATTTGATTCTTGTTGTTGGATTTCCCTTCGAGGCAGTAGGGAGAACAGGTTTGATGAAGGTACAAGGAAGTCTAAAAACTGATCATGAACTGAATTTATCAATTGACCTGTACTTCCAGATGGATCATTGGCAAGTATCAACGAAGCTAATTCTTCCAGTAATGATCTTGGTAAAGAGGAAGTGAAAGACAAATGATAGGATGAGTAAAGAGGTGGGTTCAAATCCTGTCACATCAATCATCAGTTTTACATTCTTGAGATATACTGGAAGGGAAAGTTTAGCTCACCTCGGCAATTCGCTTGATATTAGCCAATGTAGGTGAAACAAAGTAAACAGCAGGTACATCTGCTAAAGGTGGTCTAGGTGTATGCAATTGCCTATTTCCAATGATAGGATCCGGTCAGTTGATAAGCTGCCTCCATTAATAGAGATATAGATGAATGATACATACATATGAAGTGTAACGCCTTGTTCCCTCAAGTCTTGTACTCTCAAACTAGTAGCTAAAATATCTTTACTCTGTTCATCTAAAATCAGGACCTTCCAAACCAACGGTGCTTGAGCATTCTCGTCGAATGTTGACAATGGAGACGAAGGTCTAGGAAAAGGTCCCGCTGATGAGCTTGCAGCTGGACCAGGTTGGTTTAGGTTGAGAAGAGTGAGAAGAGCATTGGTTTGGGATTGAAGAAGAGTCGGACGCGACATGGCGCTGGGGAATCTTGGACGTTGGGTGTCGAATTGAGCTTTCAACGATTGCGTACGACAGAGTTGGCCGGGTCTAATGGTCTGAGCACTTTAGTGACTTGTGTTGCGTAGATTAGGCTGCTGATAAGACACGTAAATTGAGAACAGCTTCAGAAGTCATTGACCATAAACAATTAATCAGTTCCCAATCTTCCACGAAATCATCAACGCATATCATGTAACATCATATACACATTTTAGATGTAACACCCACTTAACAACCAAGGGCAATGATATTACGTAACTCACTACTCCCTTTTGAGATTTACAAGTGAATTGTTGTCCATCTTTCATGTTCATATCAATTTCAACTTTTTTGACAATTCTCAAATCATTGGTTGTTCATCATTATTCGTGTCTCCCCAATCTTCTTCATCCCATTCATCGTCAAGCAAGCCGGAAGTCGTTCGAAGAGGCTTCCGGACCAATACTTCTTCTTTCCAACCTCCTTATAAACCTGTCAACCGAAAATACAATTTACAAAATGGATCCGTGGGCCGTAATTGATCAGAATGAGAAACGATATGTTTCTTCCGATGTTCCAAGAAGAATGTGAGTCACTTGTGCCTTTGGCATATGTGCGTGTTCTTGTAACTCATACGTTATATTTAGTAAACACATCCAATTCCAACCTTTCACACCTAAAGACATCGTTCGAATATCAGAGGTTCAAGTGAATCATTCTGATTTATATCAAAATCATGAAGATGGAAGTAGGACGACAGCAGCACATGGTCCATTGGATGGTAGAATGGTGAGCTGCATTTTGACCTCATCCTGTGGAGGAAGCAAGAAGCTGACAATAGATGTATAGGGTCCAAATGAAAAGGGAAAGAAATGTTTGACATGTGGTGAAGAAGCGGCAAAATGTGTTGGACATTATGGATATGTCAAATTAGCTCTCCCAGTCTTTCATATCGGATATTTCAGACCCACCATCAACATGTTATCGTGTATCTGCAAGGTATGTCAGCTATTGCTAGGCATGTATCGAGTCACTGAAGCTGATACCGACTTTTCGCTTAGACCTGTGCAAGAGTATTACTTCCTCAGGAAGAAAGACCTGTATACCTGAAACGATTCCGACGGCCAGGTCTCGAGTCATTACAACGTCAATCAGCCGCCAAAGCAGTACTGGCTTCATGTAAGAAAAGGAACTGGTGCACATATTGTGGAGCAGCCAATGGCGTAGTAAAGAAATCTGGACCTATGAAGATCAGTCACGAACCATATAGAGCACCGAAGATGGCCAATCACAAAGAAGAATGGATGAGCACTTTCAAAACTGCCGTTGCGGACAACTCGGCTGTAGCTACGCATCTCAATAAAGCCGTGGAAGATCTAAATCCTTTGAAGGTGTTAGATTTGTTCAAAAGAGTTACACCGGAGGTAAGCCAACACAGTATTGTCTCTTGCGATATGTTTAGCTAAACATCTCTACACAGGATTGTGAACTGCTATCCTTACACCCAGAAATAGGTAGACCAGAAGATTATATATGGCAATATATATCAGTACCTCCGCCATGTATCCGACCGTCTGTCGCTTCAGAAGCGGGAAACAATGAAGATGACTTGACCGCCAAATTAGCGGAAATTGTCAATCTCAATATGAATTTGACTGTCATGATGAACCTGGGCCGGGGGATTGAGATGATCACTGTAAGTCCAGTCTCTGATAAAAAAATAGCGATCGTGATCTGAAAAACATCGTAGACCAATTGGGAAGCACTAGGTCAAGCTGTGGCCTTATACATCAATTCACAAGCACCGGGAATGCAAACGATGGGAGCCAAACCTATTAGAGGTTTTGTACAACGTCTGAAAGGTAAACAAGGTCGATTCAGAGGAAACCTGTCTGGTAAACGAGTGGATTTCTCTGGTCGAACGGTTATTGGACCGGATCCAAATCTGAGGATTGACGAGGTGAGTTAGAATGTTCTGGATACATGGTCAGCATGACATACCTAGCTTACGTGAAAACTCTTCAGGTTGCTGTTCCCGAAAAAGTCGCCGTGAAACTTTCATATCCTGAAAGAGTCACAGATTACAATAAAGCCGCAATGCAAGATGCCATTGTTAATGGGTCCAGACTGCACCCAGGTGCCAATGTACTAGAGAGAAAGGGAGAAAATGGAGCACCACCGATGAGAATCGCTTTACACGTTATGAAAGATAAAGAATCCCGAAAGAGATGGGCGAGAGATTTGCAAATTGGTGATATCGTACATCGGCATGTACGAGATGGAGAGTAAGTACTGTTCACTATTCGCTGAAAGCATAAAAGCTGACTTGAACTCAGTATCGTACTCTTCAATCGACAACCGAGTTTGCACAAGCTTTCTATCATGTGTCATCGAGTGAGAGTACGACCATGGCGAACGTTCCGTTTGAACGAATGTGTCTGTAATCCATACAATGCCGATTTTGATGGTGATGAGATGAATTTGCGTAAGCTGGTTCGCTCAGTATGTTTGAAGAACGCTAGCTTACCTACCTCGTAGATGTCCCGCAAACGGAAGAAGCGCGAACAGAAGCTCTTGAATTGATGTCAGTAAAGAAGAATTTGGTGACACCTCGTAATGGAGAACCTATTATTGCTGCCATCCAAGATTTCATTACTGCCTCCTACCTCCTTTCTCGAAGAGACCGTTTCTTTGATCGTCAACAATTCGCTCAAATCGCCTCTTATCTTCAGGATGCCAATCTACCGATCGAGCTACCCCCACCTGTTATCTGGAAGCCTGTCCGTCTGTGGACCGGTAAACAAATATTTAACCTTCTTATGAAACCCAACAAAGCCTCACATGTATATGTCAATTTGGAAGCGAAATGCCGAACATTGGTCGATCCACTGAAAGAAGATCGTTTCCCACTAGACATGTCCCCAAATGATGGGTATTTAGTTATACAAAACAGTGAAATTATGTGTGGAGTATTCGACAAAAATACCGTTGGAGATGGAAAGAAGAATTCAGTATTTGGTGTTATTTTGAGAGATTATGGACCTGAAGAAGCAGCGAAAGCGATGAATCGACTTGCCAAGTTGTCCGCAAGATTCTTAGCGAACTTAGGTTTCTCGTTAGGGATCAATGACGTTATTCCTGGACCTATACTGTTTCAATCGAAAGATGCGAAAGTAGTCAAGGCATATGAAACTTGTGATGAATTCATTGATTTGGCCAAGAAAGGTAAACTAGAAAACTCACCTGGTTGCGATCAAGAAGCTACCTTAGAACAGAAGATTTCCGGGACACTATCGGGAGTCAGAGAAGCTGTAGGAAAGATTTGTATGCAGGAGTTGAGCAGGCATAATGCTCCCCTCATTATGGCTACTTGTGGTTCTAAAGGTGGGTCAGCTTCATGAAATTCTTTGTCGTGAGGAAAGAAGCTGATCGTATCGTCCAATCATAGGTTCCGTTATCAACGTCGCTCAAATGGTGGCATGTGTAGGTCAACAGATTATCGCTGGTTCTCGTGTACCGAATGGTTTCCAAGACCGATCATTACCTCATTTTAAGAAGAAATCCAAAAATCCACCTTCCAAAGGTTTCGTCAGAAACTCTTTCTTTTCAGGGTTGACACCTACAGAATTCCTGTTCCACGCCATCTCAGGAAGAGAAGGTTTGGTTGATACTGCGGTCAAAACGGCCGAGACCGGATATATGGCTCGACGACTTATGAAAGCTTTAGAAGATTTATGTACGCACTACGATTTGAGTGTGAGAAACAGTGTTGGTGGTGTAGTCCAATTCCAATATGGTGATGATATGTTAGATCCAGCATGTTTAGAAGGAGATGCTACACCAGTCGAATACGTCAGAAGTTGGACTCACGCTTGTGTAAGTCATTGAATTCAGCTTCAGCTATGACATCGTAACCAGTTCTCGGCATGAAGCTGATACTCATGCTTTCTTTTAGCGAACTGCTGACAGATCAGGAAAAGCGTTACTGCCTTACGAAGTCAGAGAAATCGCTCAACGAATCTATCCCGAATCAATGATAATCCCTCCTGCGCCCCCACCGAAAAGAGGTAGAGGTCGAAAGGTTGTAGAATCACCTCCTCCACCTATTCCACCTCTTCTCAGCGGCTGGGAAGGATGTCATGAGAAATACAGAGAGACAACATATACTTTCATCATTGATAGGATTGTCAAAGTCATGATAGACCAACGTGTTGCAAGGGGACTACCGGATGCCGACAACAAAGCTATGGCGGAAGAGTATGAGGATTTATTAGTCTCCGATGATGGTGAGTGCAAGGACGAGATTTGACAACGTAAGTCAAGCATGCTAATTACGCTGGATGTGGTGTAGCTGCTGTTCGACAGGTATTAGAAAACGCCAACAAGGTGACTGAATCACAACTCAACTCTTTCATCGACAATTGTCGAATCCGGTACTTACAAGCCAAGATCGAACCTGGATCAACAGTCGGTGCCGTCGGTGCACAATCTATCGGTGAACCAGGAACTCAAATGACTTTGAAAACTTTCCATTTCGCCGGTGTAGCTTCGATGAATGTCACCTTGGGTGTACCCCGTATAAAAGAGATTATCAATGCTGCAAAAGTCATCTCTACTCCAATCATCACTGCCGAGATGAATATACCGGAAAGCGAGACTGCAGCTAGAATCGTTAAAGGTAGAATTGAAAGAACCGTTCTTGGTGATGTGAGTGACTAGGCTCATTGCTTGCCCAGAATCGACGTTGTGTTGACCGTATATTGGTTGACATAGATCGCATCATGTATTGAGGAAAGTTGGACAAATGCTAATGCTTATATCGAAATACACATCGATATGAAAGCCGTTCGAAGGCTACAAGTGAGCTACAAAACACTGTTCCTTTCTGAGACTTCAGCTGATAGATATTGTCCAGCTTGAAATAACGCTAGAGTCAATTAAGTGGTCTTTGGTAGCAGCACCAAAACTGAAGATCCCAGAAGGGTCAATCCATATATCGGAAAAGACATCCAGAATTAGGTTGTGGATCGATGAACCTGTCAAAGATAAAGAGAAAGGCTCTGGAGGTATTTATGAAAGATTGAAATTCCTCAAAAGGGCTATTGCGGATATTCAAGTCAAAGGTTTACCTGCTGTAGACAGGGGTGTAGTGACCAAAGACGAGAAGAATGATAAGTTCCATAGATTGTTGGTTACTGGATATGGGTTGAGCGAAGTGATGGGAACTGAAGGTGAGTGCCTGTCCGCTTCCTTCAAGCAGGGTTTCGAAAACCATGATAACTGACGATCGTTGTGTGTCCTGGTTTGATAGGCGTGGATGGTCTCAAAACAAAGACGAATCACGTAATGGAGACTCAGAAAGTATTGGGCATAGAAGCTGCCCGGTCGACCATCTACAACGAAATTCAAACAACGATGAAATCGCATGGAATGTCGATCGATCCTAGACATGTCATGTTACTGGGTGATGTGATGACTTATAAAGGAGAAGTCTTAGGTATAACGAGATTCGGTGTTCAGAAAATGAAAGATTCAGTTTTGATGTTGGCCTCTTTCGAGAAGACTACCGATCACTTGGTGAGTAATTGCGTAAAGATGTGATGAGGGCGTTATTGAGAATTGCGCTGAGTATCTTGATGAACTGCAGTTCGACGCTTCACTCTTTTCTAAGAAAGACGAAATTCAAGGTGTATCAGAATGTATCATCATGGGTACACCAGCACCTGGATGTGGTACTTCACTGTGAGTGATAACCTCCCGACTCATATCTATCTGATTTTCACTCTGTTCAAGTACATTGGCTGATGACACCGGAAATATTTCAGCGCATCAATCGTCACTCCAGCACCTCTATTACCAAGGAAGAAACCACTCTTATTCGAAACAGCGTACAGATCAGGTCAAGATAGGTTGAAGATGTACAACGGTGGAATGGAGATTGACGCTTTCTAAAATATCCTCGCACATTCAGACTGTCATGATTGACTAAAACAGATCACATTTCAATTTGGTATCTGATCTATTCCAGTGACGTTTATTTACTCATTACTTGCTTTTTTGCTTTCTTTTTGATCACTATTTCTTAAAGGGTCCGTTATAGATAATCTCGCATTTACGATATACGATATATCATGATATGATAAAGAGAATGCATGGATTTTCATAATCCGTATATATGTATATGTTTTCAATTTGTTGTTTGGTTGTCATTACTGAAATGATCTCAGATGGACTAAAAAAGGACCAGAAAGGAAAAAAAAGACGAAGAGAGATGAAATAAGATATCACTGTATTATCTAATATATCAAACTGCTGTATTCGAGTATGTCCCTTATGCACATTACTTCAATCGCATCTTGAGCTACCTCTGTCGTAACGTAGACCTCGAACGCTTCCACCTCTAGACTGCAGGAGCAAGTGTATAAGCTCCTTGGTTAGCTTGGGCGGCAGGTTGAGCATTAGAGCCAACGTCAGAAGTTGCGTTCACATCTGTCGAGGTGAAAGTAGTGGTGCTACCCAATCGTTGATCCATTTCAACTTTGACTTTTTCGTAGACGACATCAATGGCAGGTGATGAATCGATCTAAGAAAACGAACAAAGATCAATATGAGACGTGGAAGAACAGTGGACCAACAACAATCATCGATAGAAATCACTTACTTCGACTACTTTGCCTGATTTTCGATAGTAGTCAACTACGGGCATGGAAGTCTCTTCGAAAGTTCCTATTTTCATATATGAGTGAGATTAGTTTGATGCCCACTTTGACTCATGGGAAGATTGATCAAGATCACGCGGAGTGAGAGATTGGGATATATTTTCCGTCTTTGTCATCGCAGATACTCACGGAATCTCTTAACGATACTTTCTTTATTATCATCATCCCTTCCGCTGGTTTTACCTCTTTCAAGTAATCTTTCCAAGAGAATAGCTTCTGTAGTAGCGAAGAAAAGTACGAAAGAGGATTTAACGACTGATGCATCGAATTTGAAAGCTTGATCCATCTTTCTTGGGAATCCATCAATCAAGAATCTACCTTGACCGTTCGACCAAACTTCGTTAGAAGGAGGTGAGGCAAGTGTGGATGACATTGCGTTCTCGAGTAACTATGTGGGGGAGTTGTGAGACACAGGCAGAATAATAAGTTGAAGATGGTGGGAAAACAAGTAAGGAATCACGTTAGCTTGTCATCTTACTGCTAATGAGAATGGGGAAAAAATAGCAATCACCTTGATGGTCACTTCCTGAGGAACGATTTTACCTTCTTTGATGTATTCAGTGATGAGTTCACCATAAGTTGATCCTGGTCTATTACGTTCCTCTCTGAGTAGATCACCGGCTATGCACGTGAAAGGAAATCCATGATCAGTGGGGTCTTACAGCTTCAAGAGTCAGGAAGTCGGTAGAGAGGCAAGTTGATTGGTTTCGAGTGAACTTGTCTAGTAAACAGTGAAGGCCTCGAGAATTGATCGCACTTACCTGAGAGATGTTTGAACCCGTAATCTGCTACGAGTCTTTCGCATTGAGTACCCTTACCTAACAGTACAACGGAAATAGTCAGCTTCAATCCAGTCATCTCAGATACTGCACTCGTTGGCCTTGTCACAAACACAACCACACAACACATGTCCATCACCTCGTCTCAATTCGCTCCTAGCTCCAAAATGACCTCCCTCAAACGTCGACGCGTGATGAACGGGACTCACCTGCACCAGGTCCACCAAGTACGAAGATGACTTTTACTTTTTTAGGATCGAATACAGGTTGATCAGGTAAGACTGGGGTCTCGGGAACTGCGTTGGCATCTTTATGAGTGGGATGAGCGGGTGCGTGTCCTTCAGGATGAGGAGTTGGAGTAGCTGTGGAAGTGGAAGTGGAGTCGGTTGTAGAGGAAGAGCCAAATGCAGCTTTGATACTGTCGATTACTGTCATGCTTGCTATTTTACGTGTTGTGATTGATTATAAGATGGATGAGAATTGATGGATATACGATGTTGATGATGAGTAAGATTGAATGGAAATGACGATGTAACTATTTCACTGCAGAATGGTGGAGTGAAATGAATGTGGCGTGATCGTCGCTCTATAGATAACAGTGTTACGGTGTGTGATGGCATTTTTGATAGGATACAAGGTCACAACGAATGTCTGGATTCATTGAATGCATATTTGAATTGTTGTAGCTATGCTGTTATCTATTTTACATTGTCGACCGATATATAATATATATGATGCTTCCCTCAGGACTGATATACGTCAGGTGAGAAAGTATTACAATCGTTTCGGATTACAGAATCCTTTATCCCCCGCTGCCTTTCCCTAAATTCAAAGGGATACATTATCATTTAATTTAATCTTCTCTGGGTGGACCTTCTTTCTCCTTCTCCGCAACATCCTCCAACGCCCTTTTGGCCATCATGGCTAATACTTCAGGTTTATCCGCGAACTCGATTAATCTTAATCTCAAAGCGTAACAAACTATGTTTGGGGAAAAACCGCATACACACATAGATATCAGCACGGTTGTATCCAAAAATTGCTTGACTAAGGCAAGGTGTGCGATCGGAAGATCGGGAATCTAGATTATTAGGAAGGAGAGGAGAGACTCACCTTTTTCTATCTTTTCTAATGATCTAGTGGTCTCTTCTTGTTTTTTCGATAACTTATATAACATATGTGGTGGTATACCGTCAAAATCTGATATCCCAAATCACGTCAGCTTGAATCATCTTTCGCCAGCAAACATCGTGCTAATACGGACGAAGCTCAACTTACGCGCTTTGACCGTTCGAACGAAATCGCATACTTCCAAAGGTGTATTGTGATCACCTGTACTAAGAGCTACGAAATGAGTTAACGACTATCAGTACATTCCTGCTTGAGAATCAAGGATCGCCGGATAGATTGACTTACCATTGGTAGCGAATCTCATCAATTCTCCTGTCAGATCTGACATTCCTAAAATGTAATCTTCAGGAGTTACGATAACTAGCTATATTGACAGTCCAAAAAACATCATCAACATTGCAATAGTGTACTGCTATCATAGATTTGGATGAGGCAACGAGTTTGACACGTACAGGTTCACCATCCTCATCAGATAAAGTCTTCTGTACTTCTTGCAAAGGTACGAGAGACTGATTTTCAAGGTAATATAGGAATGATAACCCTTCTATATATTCTTCTAGACCCGGTGATCTATGATGCACAGCTATTTTATCAGCTATCTCCACTTTACAACTACATTGCAAAATGGACGTTGAACATACACCTGCCTATTCCACCTCCAGTAACCCTCTCTAGCCTCTTCGGTCGATCCTATACTCTTCAATTCATCTCTTATCTTCTTGAAATTTGTCCATATCTCCCTTTCTTTCATCCTCCCTTCTCGTAAACATTTCTCCTTCTGAGTGGGTATCAAAGAAGTCGCATTTCGATGTAAGTGAAATATCAGTTTTTTCGATAATTGAGTTATTGATCTTGATAATATGATCAATTTTTCTCTTCTTTCGTTCTGCATCGAGGGAGAAACAGGTCGAGGTTAGCTCAAATGACCTCTTTGCTTTGAATCAAATTCCATGAATGGATGACTCACGTCTGTATCTATTTCTGATCTGTAAGATTCGAAAGTATTCATCAAATGTTGTTTCCTACTTATTTCTCCTCCTCCTCCTATTGCAGAGGATTCAGCTGCCGTTGGCACCAAGACGTCTGCATCGGCCATTTTGTTCTGCGACTCTTTGTGAGGAAGAGATGTTGCCTCTGCAATTCGCGGTGGCATGAGATCAATGTCGACTATTTGTCTTCTGGATGCTTTCTTGCTTGATTCATAGATCCCATATGCATCATCAACGAGCTCGTTTACCTCACTCTCATCAACTTTGACATCAACTTTGATAATATCCATATGTTCACGGACAACGCCCTGAAACTCCGTCTCCGGCAGTTCCCATTATGCGTTATTGCGGCTGTGAAGTTGGTTGAGTAGTCTGGGAATATTTTAAGAACTGGTATAGATTCACATTCTCATTCACACTCAGGACTGGGAAAGAAACAGAAGCGGTGCATGGGTCACATGACAGGCCATCATGCACTGACTCACATCACACAATCAGGACGAGTTGGAGCTATAATCAGCAGACTATGGAGGATGAACACATGTTATGATATCATGGCTTGAGGCTTGACCGGGTGATCATCAATCTGAATGGAATCTCATCGCATGAAAGGAAGGGAAATATAAAGGAGAAAAATGATGTTGCATATTCCCTCTGCTATGCACCTTCTTTCGATTATATCTGATATACTTCCATACGAGTGAAGGATCAACAAATTTAAACGACTTTAACAGCTTCGTCATAGCTTCTTCTTCAGTTCGATTCGGACAATGATTGCTTTATTTACTCTGTTCTCTTTACCTCTTCTCACATTGGTCGCTTCTTCTCCCATCAAAAGACAAGACGACGTGAACTTCACAGGATACTGGCCTGATTATTTCGTCGAAATCGCAGGGTATAATAGAGGTTGGACCGGTGGATCAGGCAATTACACCTAGTAAGTCACGATGTCAATCAATATCATTCCACTTGTTTGAATGATACCTATCTTGTATATACATGATAGGTTGTAGCGCTGATGTAACTCGCTGCAGCACTGGGATCTTGACTTATCCGAATCAGACTACCATCAACGAAACTGTAATATTTGAGAATCTCGCTATACACTCCTATATATACCATTTCGGTGATATCGATTCTTATCCTTCTGATAGTAGCTTGTAAGTATCCCTTAGTCTCGCCTATCTGATATTATTCCTTCATGTGGACTCGTGCTGTACGAACATACACTAATTGATTCCGTATGATATTATCAGCCAATTCCGAATCGAAGATGCTGCAGACCCCTCTCTTTACGCTGAAGGCCCGGTCTTACCTATCATCTCGAGTGAAGAAGCGTACGATACTCCAGCTTAAAACCTTCAACCCTTTCCACATATATGACTACCAAATAGTCTATAAATACTATTCCGTTTCGAAATTGTAATCACAACCATATGTCCCTTATAATACATTGTTCATACAGACAAGGAAGTATAATGTCAAACGTCACATGCATAGTATCGTAACCAGACGGATCGCTGTGTTTTGATTGATGTCATTGTACTAGATGATCAAGCATACTCAACCCGAATGACACTGGTCTTAATACACGCAAAGATACTTGACCTGCAACATTCCTTCACTTCCATTTAGGCTATTGTGGACAGCGTACTTTGATGGTTTGTTCATACGGCATTGATATCATCACAGGGCTCTTTCACTGCTGTTCACTCGCAGATGATATCGAACCCATCCGTCTCTAGTGCCTCTGGTCAATAATTGATCTCCCCGTCGCGATGTGGCAAGAGGAGAACACTAATCATGAACTATGGACAAGAAGGAAGCAGACGCAGTAGACTCGGCAAAGAACATGTGGGAGCAAATTCAATTTCGCGAGGACGAGGACGCTTCCCGGATCTTCAGTACCGTCGTGTCACCAACACAAACTGAGAGCAATCCATTTTTCGTATACGGATGTTATCGTACATAGACGTAGCAAATATGTCACACATGAAGGATCTGGGATATTCATACAGGATTTGATCTGTCACAATACTTGCATGTTGCTTCTCAGGATCCTATGTTTGTTCCGCTTTCCCGAAGATCAGACCAAAAAGAAGAGGTCCATCACGATGGACCCAATGCGTACCAGATGGCACAGGCGGAAAACAGCCTGATCTGAGTATTGGGCATAAATCTAATTCGCTTTGAAAGATTTTTATGTTCGAACTTTTTGCGGCGGTACGTCTGGGAGAGTTGTGGAGAATGATTATCTCCTACTTAGAATTCTGGCACAGTTATTATAGCAAGCAGATGTTCTCATGTTGTATCACGGTAAGCATCTAGCAATCACAAGAGGTGACACTGGTTGAGTGGTCGTTGGCGCATTTGTGGAGAAGAGCATCCCCTATAAGTTGAAGACACTGCTTGGATCAGATGTACGGATATTAGAATAATGAGTACGACTTTCCTCAAATCATTTAGTACGACCGAGCTCCTTGCAAAATTCAGGCAGTCTGACATCATGGATTCACAAGTTGCTAGAAGATGGAGTGTCCCTTCTGCCATTTCACTTGATGATTGGAATCATCGAAATCTCACGCAGGAACCCAACGGAAGAATTGTACAAAGGTCTTATTGGAAGGGGAACAAGAAGCACGATCACTCGTCGTCGTCCATTTGTTTTTGTATCTATCTCGTGCAATCGAGAGGATAACACCTTCTACGAGTTGGCAGCAATCATGGTCCTCTGTCAATGTGAATGTTGATGATTTTCCTTGTTAAGCTTATATGTCAATCGTATACTTTTCAGTCGTCTCACGTGTTTTTTTGGTGTATTTTGGGTTTGTAACCTTTTTTCCCGATCGTGCCTTGATTTTTGATGTCTAACCGGTGATGCCATCATCGTGATGTATATGTGCCGAGAAATGATTCCTATTCACTTGTCTCGTAGTCTATATCAGCTATCCCAAACTACAACATAAAAAAAGGTTCCTCCTACCAACAAGAAGTCTAACAAGGAATCTGATTTTAAGATAATCACGATGGACTACGCTTACGCTGCTCTGGATAAAGGGTATATCCCAGATACTGCGTTACGACCTATAATCAGGCAACTGTGCAGGAAGAGATTGAGGGAGATTGATCATGGTGAGTATCGTGAATCAGGCTGTCCATAGAACAGCGCTTAGACAGGGAGAGGAGAGATCAGGTGGGGGACAGGGGGAGTTAGGAAGGGAGGTAAAGGGCTGAAAAGGAACGCGTTGGAGGTGTCTTCGAAAAATGGATAGGTACAAATGGAAAGCAGACATGGTTGAGAGACAAATGAGGACGAAATGATACATTACGCTGAGTCCAGCTAATCAGTTTCATAATAGGGTCATTCGGAGCAAATCATGCAGCCAAAATGGAATTCTTTCAGGATTTACACCAAAGACCCATTGCTACTCATACGTCCGAAGCCAACGAACAGCATTACGAAGTTCCCACCTCATTCCATGCATTATGTTTAGGACCCAGGATGAAATACTCATCTTGCATCTGGCCGAAAGGATGTAAAACATTGGAAGAAGCTGAAGATGCAATGTTATCTTCTTATTGTTCCGATGCAAAACTAGGAAGAGGTTTAAGAGGGGTAGGAAACGAGAAAGATGGAGGTCAAGTTGGGAAAGAAGGTGAAGGATTGAAAATCTTAGATCTCGGCTGTGGGTGGGGTAGTTTGGGTTTATTCTTAGCTGAGGTGAGTAAATTTTTCCATCACCATCAGAAATTCGACCTTTTTCTTCATAAGATAAGACTTATCTGTTTGGTTTTCTGAAGCTGATTGCCATTTTCCCTTTTCTGAACCATCTGTAGCACTATCCTCTTGCTCAAATCAAAATGTTGTCAAACTCTCGAACACAAAAGGAATACATCGACTCTGTAGCTTCGGAGAAAGGATACAAAAATGTCGAAGTCATTACGGGTGATGTCAATGTATATGATTTTGAAGAGAAGGGACAGTGAGTTATGCTTTTTGCTCGCTATCTATCAGCAGAATCTATCAGCAGATGTTCGTAACTTGAAGTACACCAGGCATCCAGAGCTAACAATGTTCAATCCGCTTACATAGATTCACACATATCATGTCAATCGAAATGTTTGAGCACATGAAATCGTATTCACTTTTACTCAAGAAAGTCTCAACATGGTTACAACCTGGTGGAAGATTATTCATTCACATATTCTGTCATAGGACTCAACCATATCATTTCGAATCAGATGATGGATGGATGGCTCAAACTTTCTTTAGTGGAGGTACCATGCCTTCATTTGATCTGTTCACTTATTTCCAAGATGACGTCGTACTCAAGCATTCAGAATTCGTCAATGGCGAGAATTACGCAAAGACATTGGAAGCATGGTTGGTCAACCAAGATAAGAATGGTAAAGAAGCTATGAAGAGATTGGTCGATTCAATGGGTGAAGATCAAGGTAAGAAAACTTATTATAGATTTAGAGTTTTCTTCATTGCTTGTGCGGAATTCTTCGCTTTGGATGGTGGTGAAACTTGGGGTGTAGGTAAATACCTTTTTGAGAAGAGATAAACAGGTCAAATTGGCAGGTGGTCCAAGGAGATTGATAATGATATGTTATGTGCATATAATATATCCATATACAGATAGAATAGTATGAATCTAAGTAATAACACCATCTAAACCATCTATTGCGGGCCACAGCTTCGATATAAGAGTTCCTTCGCATGATGAAATCATTTCTAATTCCAAATGTTGATTCCAATCCGTTTCGTCCACTTACTTACAACCTCTTACCTCTAATAGCTAAACAAACCATTGTCAAAGCAACTCCACCAAGAACGACAAATCCGAAAACACCTCTTATACTATCTAAATAAGCTAATCTAGCTTGCAATCTCAAAGTTTCATTCAACAAAGGTAATATTTCTGCTGGTTCCTGAATGATTTTCCTTATCAAACCGGTATCACCCGGTATCCTCTTCGTGAGGGATGAAAGCAGTATCGTTTGTTGTATACAAGCTGAAATTGATAATCCGATAACTTGTCCTAACGCTCTAAACAAGTAACATGCTGATATCGCTAAAGACATCTCTGAAGGCTATAAGATCAAATTCAAATCAGCTGAAGTACCTCAGAAGGAAAACCTCACTTACATCTACACAAGCTATTAGGGATGCTAATTTAGGTTCATTGAACAATTAGCACTTTTGATTCTGCTTGTAGGAAGAAGTTGATGATAAGTATCGCTCACTTAACAAAGTCGTGATCGTGCAACCACCACCTAAAGCACCCAAAGCCATTTCACTCCATAGTTCATTCTTGTTGGTCTCTGGACCCCAGAAAATCGCAATCGATAAAGCTTGAAGCCACGGTATGACAGACATGACAGCTTGGAACCATTTGTATTCTCTCCAATACTGTATGAGTAGACTCACAGTCAGTTCATGCTTCTTGTTCAAGTTATAGCTTTCTAAGAACGGGAAGCACATGACTCGTACTCACTCGCATATGCCATCCTGCATAGAGAGAAGCAAGGGAACCAACTATCGAGCTGGGTAGTAATAACAATCCAGTTTCAGAACCATTCAAACCTCTTGTAACATGTAGATAAACAGGCTGCATGTAAAGCTAGGTGGATTGCAATGATGTCAGCTCATATTCATGGTTACCAATGTATCGATGATCGAAAACAAAGGTGACTTACTCTTGAGAAGTTGGTAGCGGTAGTCAGCACGAAACCGAATAATACTAAACTAGGTTGTGCTCGAGTTAACATTGTTAGGGGTAAGATCGGATGAGCGGCCTTTTTCTCTATGAATATAAAGATCGGTAAGGATATTATGGCCACTATGAGAAGTGACAATGGTAATGGGTGCGATAGGGGATAATGCGAAGAAGTATAAAGAGATGTGGAGATTGAGAATGAGGATATCTAAGAACCATGAATCGTATTAGCGTACCACACTTTTCGTTTCATTCTCCATCGAGAAGACTTTTTGATTCGTCTTGACTTAAATGTGAATGCGAATGTGAGAGATGGTCTGAACTAACCAAGATGATCAAGATCAAACTTCCAGACCAATCGATACCCTTGAATTTTTCCCAAGGTGTTTGACCTCCTACATCTTCACCTTTTTCTCTCTCGACATTGACCTTCCAGATTACCATGAAAAACGCAAATAGAACAGGTGGGACCTGTATCCAAAAAGCAGATCTCCATCCATATTCATCTGCTATCCAACCTCCTAGCACTGCACCTGAAGCTGATCCTGCACCGAAAAGTAAATTAATTCCACCTTGATATAATCCTCTGTCGGCTAATGATACTAGATCAGAAATGATAATTGCCTAAGGAGAACGGAGCTCATTAGTTTTCATCCACTTCTCTACTGTATTACATCGATCATGCTTACTGTGACAGTGAGCATACCACCACTACCTGCACCTGCAATGACTCTAGCAGCAATCATGAAATACATTGTAGGTGCTACGGCACACATTATAGTACCACCTAATGATAGATCTTGTCAGCAAAGATAGGTCATTCGAGAGCGATTATCAAAGTTGAACTTACTCAAATATAATGTCAAAGCTAAAAGCATTACTCCTTTTCGACCCATCACCTGAGCCAGTCTTCCGTATAAAGGCGTCATAGCTGTTAACCCTATCAGGAACCCAGTACCAAGCCATGATGACTGTTGTGATGCATTCCAACGATCTCATCAGCTTCTCGTTCCAAAAGAGATTGAATCCGGTAAATCTACACATACCAAAGCTCCAGCGTGGAAATAAGACCCGATCTCAATAGTCAG